>NC_048595.1:317455799-317745799 GCF_003668045.3 Cricetulus griseus | reverse complement strand
CAATAATTTACTTGGACTAGCTCCTCAAAGATATTCATGGCAGGATATCTCAATGCCATAAATGGGCACCAGGGCACATTTTCTATCTATAAAGCATCTAATGTGAAATCAATTTAGATGCTTTTGTAATAAGGATAATGGAACTAGATTGGTTGTAAAGCAAAAAAGAGAGAGAGAAAAAATCAAATTTTATATTGAACTAAAATCACAGTATTCCTCTTATCTGGCAGTTGGCTTTTGTCCTCAGGCTGTAGTGGCCAAACACATCAGATAAGGGATCCCTTAGTGTTCGGTCATTTGTACTTTCACGTTGTCATGTTGCAGATTGCTTAAGTCCAACTTGCAGTGCCCTACTCTTCTTTTTTATCATTTTTTTATTTGAATTAGAAACAAGATTGATTTACCTGACAATCCCAGTTCCCTTCTCCCTCCCATCCTCCCCTACCACCACGCCCCAACTAAAACCCTACCTATCACATATCCTTTCTTCTATTTTTCCCGACTCAACCTTTCTGCTCCCTCATGACCTCTGCATCCTTCCTCTTCTTCCCTTCTCATTCTTGTAGCTCCATCCCCCCTCTTCCCATGCTCTCAATTTGCTCAGGGGATTGTGACCCTTTCCCCTTCTCCAGAGGACAATGTTTGTCTCTTTTAGGGTCCTCCTTGTTTACTAGTTTCTCTGGCAGTGTGGATTGTAGGCTGGTAATCCTTTACTCTATGTCTAAAAACCACACATGAGTGAGTACATATCATGTTTGTCTTTTTGTGATTGGGTTACCTCACTCAGAATGGTTTCTTCTAGTTCCATCCATTTTCCTGCAAATTTCAAGATTCCATTGTTTTTTTTCTGCTGCCTACTCTTCTACTTGACTATATTCACATTCCAAGTAAGCTCAGCTCAAATTTCAAAGGAAATACTGTTAAAAATGATATTTCACTTCTATACATTCAAACTACTACCTAGAAATTTTGAAATGTTGACTGAAATGTCTTCAAAACTCAGAAAACGCATGACCCTTTGCAATCAAAAATTACAAGTATAATGCATCCTTATGAAGACCAGTTCTTATAAATAAATGTATTCTTATTTTTTACAGTAATTTTTGGAGTTTTGTTGTTTGGTTTTTTTCTTTTGAGGGCAGGAGTTTCTGTATCCCAGCCTGACCTTGAATTCATTATGGAAGTCAAGGATGGCCTCCATTTCCCAAGTGCTGAGGTTGCAGGCAAGCACACTATGCCTGCTTTATGTGCTGCTGGGGATCTGACCAGGGTTTCATGAACACTAGGCAAGCACTTTAATAACCAAGCTCCATCCCAGCCCCTCAACAGTGAGTTTCAAATTTATTGATTTATTTGTGGGGCATGTCTGTGTGGCTGATAGAGGACAGCTTGCAGGAGTCTGTTCTCTCCATCCTCCATATGGATCTAGGGATTGAATTCAGGTTGGCAGGCTCAGGGGCAATCACCCTTACCCACTTAGCCATCTTACCAGCCCTCAATAATGATTTTAACATCTAGGGTTTATGGAGCAATTATACATGTCAAAGCAGAGTTGAGTGTCTTATCTATTCATTCAGACCTTTGGGGAACTTTCTCTTGTCTGGAAATATTCTCTTTAGCCTGCATCTCTTAGCATCTTTTCCATGAACACATACCAAGAACTAAGAGCCAAGTTGCACTGACACACAGGGCACACCAAGACAGAAGACAAATGCTAGCCAAGCAAAGCTCATAGTTTTGAAAGTGGACAACAAAACAACTAATTCTTGCAAAGCAAGGCTGTGAGTCAGACTTCCTGAGTTCAGTCCTGGTTCTATGAATGCCTTGCTATAGGAACCTGAGGCAAATCACATGGTCCCTCTAAACATTCAGTGTCCCCAACTGGAAATAGTGATTGAAGGGACCAGAATTGGCTCAGGACACCCCAAGACCAAGTTCTCAGCACAGAGGAAATTTATTTGCCCCAGAGAGACAAAGGGCAGGGAAAAGAGGGAGAGGACAAGGGAGATTGGGAAGGAGTATTTGTCCCAGAGAAGGGACAAAGGACGGCCTCTGGATAGAGAGGAGACAGACATGATCCATAGAAAAATGGTGTTTTATAAAGGGAAAAGGGAAAACCCATGTTAGGTTTAGGTTTTTAATTTTGATTGGACATATTAATTAGGATAACCACAACAGGGTTTTTTGATTGCTGTACTTCGATACTTTGATGGCTGGACCTTGGTAATCAGCCTCAGGAGGAGGAAGTGGCCAAATAAGGGGATAGACCTTAGTGGCTAGCTTTAGGAAAGTAATCTAACAGCTTTTATCAAGGCAAGGGGATGGGGGAGAAGGGCAAGGCCTGATGGAGCCATGTTTGTTGTGCTCAGACTGACTAGAGTCCCTTCTGGGATAAGCAAAGAACTGAATGTGATCTAATTTATGCAGGTCACATAACTTACTGTTTGATATCATGTAAGCAGTCCACAAGCATTAGCTATTACTATAACTTACTTATAGAAGCAACAGTACCCAGGTGCTGACTAAGCACAAAGAAGGCATTGAACTCAGACCTAAGGCTGAGCAGACTTTAGCAGATACACAGACCTAAGACCCAGTGTGCCTGAGATTTAACATGCTTGGCTTTGGGCTTGACCTGACTGTGACAATAGGAAATGAAGGAATGACAGGCAGACACAAACACACACAAATCCAGAATCAGGTGGGCCATGCACTCTGATGGAGAGGCACCAGCAGCTCAGAAACTCAGAAGGTTTATTATATACAGCTGAAGGAAGCAGTGGATTTGTTGGTCTCAGTAGGGAGCTTCTGTAGGGAAGCAGTCTTAGGCTGTCGTCCTCAAAGAGGAACAAGCTGTGATGGATACTCTCTGCACACTGTCAACATCCATAGTCTGACCAGGAGAAGGCCTTTTCATTCCCATGGGTCTGAGGCATTGGAGTCCTTTACATGGCCATGTTCATGTCAACAATATACATTCACTCAGAACTTCATCTGCTCCCACACATCATTGGTAGAATGCTCATCTCTGATATGCAGGAACCCTGTATCCAATCCTCAGGGCTGCATAAACAGGATGTAGTGTTACACTCCTGTAATGCTGCCACTTGGGAGATGGAGGCAAGAGGATCAAAACGTCAAGAGCATCCTTGACTACGTAGTGGGCTCTAGGCCAGCCTAGGCTACATGAGACCCTGTCTCAACAAGAAGGAGGAGGAAGAAGAAAAAGAGAATACTTTGAGAAATGTGCAATTCAGCTCCTCCCAACCCCATGTTCTCCAGTTTTCTAAGTACAACCTTCCCCCTGGTGCCCAAAGGTAAATAACCTCACCACATCCTCATGAAAGTAGGAGCTCTTATCTGTCACTGTGGAATGGAGACATGAGGTTCCCAGTCCAGAAGGCTCCCTCTGCGTTACAGTTCTAGTCTCCACACAGCAGCTCCATTCACCCCTCACCACCAGTCCTGGGGTGTTCTTTCTGATTTCCCAGTTTCACTTTCAGGTAAGTGGCACCAACACAGACCCTTCCATTGATGCCCCAAATCACTTCCGGGAAAGGGTGGTCCTTTCAAATAAAGCTTTCAGTAACCAGCTAAAGGTGGTCAACTAGATGTCAGCTTTATAAGCTCTATAGCAGTGACTTCTCGGAGGCAGTCTAAACACGAGGGGACTCTCCCTTCCTCCCATGGATCCAGCTGCAGGAATCTCCATATACCTCCATATTACAAAGTCCAATCTCAGTTTTCTCTTTGTCAATCAAATGAAAAAAAGACCCAGGACAGGTCCTTCTCTTTCCCTCCTCAGGGATGGAATTCCTGCTTCTTCTCAAAGACATTCCTGAGACAATCATCAGAGACCACAACATATCCTTGGAATTATTCCATCTAAGTAACTCACATGGAGCATTCCCATATTCCAGTCCTTCTGAGCTGCACCAAGATTCTCTCATTTTTCCATAGTATTCCATTTTCCAGGCTGGCAGGGGAAGGACAGGCCCTCAGAACTTTCCAGCACTAGTGTGCAATCCTGGACTCTACTTGAACCAAAATGACTCCACTAGGACATTCACTTTCACACAAAAGACATTCTAAATCTAGGTATAAATGAATTCTTTGCATTAACTTGTTAATATTCTACCTTTGCATTATTAAACAGAAATCTTAATATTGTACAGTGAAGCATTTGCATTTGACATTGTTACCCTACAGTCTGGGCTTCCCTGAGGAAAATGAAGATGTTGGCCTTGCAGACCCATTACTGAAGGATCCGTGCAAGTGGACCATTCTAAAACTAAGGGAAGATTCACCTAAGATATCAGTGTTCATCAGTTAAATCTCTAATTTCATCAGAATCCTGCTCTCAGCTACTTAGTACTGGGCTTGTGTGAGGTTAAAATTCCATTAGACTAAGAAACACTCAAGGCCTTGGTAAAGTGCCCCCGTAGGTGTCTGTGAGTATGCTTCCAAAGAGAACTGAGAGAATACAAAGGAAAGAAAAAAAAAGTCAGCATTATCCTTTCTCTGCCTCCTTGTTTGCCAAGATGTAGACAAGCAGCTACTCATGATCAGAGAGAGAGAATCTGGGCCTGTCTCCACAATCCTCCACATACAATGAATTGTGTCCTCTGAACCAGAAGCCAAAACAAACCTTCCTCTTTTAAGATGCTTTTAAAAGTATTTTTTTTTTTTACATTTTTTTATGTATTGACATTTGGGGGGCCATATGCCACCAGCATGTGTGGAGGTCAGAGAACAACTTGTAGGAGTCAGTTCTCTCCTTCCACCCTGTGTGTCCTGATGATGGAGGCATCAGGCTTTCCTTAAGCCTCCCAGCAAACACTTAACCAACCGAGCTGTTACACAGAGAAACATGACTTGAAAATAAATAAATAATAAAAAAAAAAAACCTAACAACAAAAAGAAGATTTTTATTAACATTCCTGAAGACCCTGCTGCAGTGTGGTCCCCAGAACAGGTCATCTTACCTTCAAACATTTTCCAACAACTCTCCCTGCAAATAGCCAAGCTTGTCAAAATTTAGATTTCCTCATCCATATACTGTTTCTCCTTGCCTCTCTGATATGGGGAATTCTTGAATACATCTTTTTATTAATATCCAATGCTATTAAATTTAATTGCAATTAAAAATAATATATCAGAATTTATTTCAATAGATTGTAGGAAAGTCAGCTAAGGGGATAGGGTAATGATTAGAACAGCTTTTAGAAAAATTAGAGACCACAGTTAAGTTACTACCAAAAGGTGAATAAAGAAGAGATGCACTTCAGTTGTAAAAAAAAAAAAAAAAAAAAAAAAATTCAATCCCAACCTAGAAGGACTAGAAGGAAGTAATCTGCAGTGAATACAGCTTTGTAATTACTCAGTGTCAATCATGACACCTAATCTATGAAGCTAGCATTCCATTTTCCTGGCAGAACATCAAGTCATACGAATACCAGGACAGCTGTGAATGTGGCCCAACACCAAACCATAAACTCACTTAAAACGTGATGAGAGTGTTTACAATGTTTTTATAACAATCGCACAGTTCTAGATCATGAGCTTTGCAGATGGCAATGTCCTGTCACAATGTCACATGTGGACATGGCCTGCAAGGGAAACTGAGGAAAACAGAAGTCACCTGATGTATCTTGTGGTATGAAACTGACAAAAGCTTTGTAGAACATAAATTCAGAACATTCAAACTACCACATTAATGTAATTGGCCCCCATAATCTCATAGGGAGTGGCATTATTAGGAGGTGTGGCTTTGTTGGATTGGGTATGGCCTTGTTGGAGGAAGTGTGTCACCGTGGGGGTGGGCTTTGAGGTTTTCTATGCTCAGGATACTGCCCAGTGTCCCAGTCGACTTCCTGTTGCCTGCAAGATGTAGGACTCTCAGCTACTCCTCCAGCACCTCATCTGCCTGTATGCTGCCATGCTCCCTGCCATGATGATAATGGACTGAACCTCTGAAACTATGAGCCACCCCAATTATATGTTTTCCTTTATAAGAGTTGTTGTGGTCATGGTGTCTCTTCACAGCAATAGAAACCCTGAATAAGACAGGAAGGCTCAAAAAACATAGTCAAAAAAAAAAAAAAAAGAAGGAGGAAAAGCCGTCTGGTGCACATCCCTGGCTTCTCACCTAGGGAAGGAGACCTCCCTTCTCCAGCCTTCAGGTTAGCTGCATATTGAGATCACCTGAGAGGACCAGGCTCCACCTCCACCAGGCAGAGGGCGGCTCACAATCGCCTGAGGTCTCATGGACACTTTTCAAGTGCTGGACCCTAACCCCACTGAACTCAGCTCCTCTGGGCTTCTACTATTCTGGTCAGCCGTACAATTGCATTCAGGCCTCCCTTACCCCTGCTTCCTGCTGAGATCACAGGCCCTACCTGCGCCAACAGTCCGATAACTTCCCTCAGGTGATGGGACCTGCCCTGTGAGTTCTAAGAAAGAAGATCTGGAGCACATAAAAGGCCCTTTGTCCTATTTTCAATACTGCCCCCAGCTGGAAAGGCCTGGGGGTCCCTCTGGCAAAGATTCCTGGCTGTGTCAGTCCTGGTTCTTTGCTCTGGCCTTCTGCATATTGTCCAAATGCTAGTTCTTCCAGGTCTAGGCCAAGCCTTCCTTACCTTTAAAACCCTTCCACAGTGGATGAACACTCAGTGGCCCTTGCAGACAAACCCAAATGAGTTAAGAGCATGTCCAGGCTTTGCCTTATCATGTAACCTGTGAGGTCTGCTACATATGAAAAGTGACCAGGCCAATGTCACCAGTGTCAACACACACATACACACACACACACACACACACACACACACACACACACACACACCACAGCTCTCACTGTAAAGGGAATGAGAGATAGTTTGTTCTGGCACCATTTGAGTGACCATGGCCTGGGAACACAGATTTAGGTTACCCCGAATTCCATGTCCTAAAATGGAAGCAGTTTCATTAAGTTTTATAGTTTTACACAACAAAGAAAGTCTTAAGGCTGGTTTAAAAAACATCGGTGGATACTTTATAGAGGTAGTAACAGCAAGATGGTGGAAGCTTTTCTATAGGCCTCAGAAGCTATCAGGTAACATTAGCAGCTTTGGGGCTTGTGGAAGCTAGTGGTCTGCTAAGTTAATAAATTCCTGAAGGTTTTATCTATTAGTCAAAGGTTAGTTCCAACACAGAGGTGGGCAAGGAAACCTAGCCTAAGATGGGTAATTAGCCTTGGACCAGCAACATTCCAATCTCTCCACATCGATGCTGTTCTGACAGTCTCTGCAGACACAGCTTCTTTCCAGGGATTCTTTATAGATGGCCCTCCAGACCAAGACCATCTGAGTTAGGACAAATCAGACTCTGCCTTATCAAGGACACACCATGAGGATCTGCCCATGTTGAAAAGGTCATCTGCTGCAGAAATTCAGAAGTGTCAGTTTGTCAACACACAGCTTGACTAGGGAGTCTCAGGTACAGACAGAAGTTTGTCCAGCAGGAGTATGTGTCCTTCAAAGACAGATCATAAATGGCATGGCACACTCCATCTGTCCCTTGGATCACTGAGTCTAGAGGAATACAAACACTGTGTGCCAGGACACCCAAGCAACCCCACAGAAAGGCCAAGAATTAAAAGCCCAGCCAACAAAAAGTTTGGCAGCCATGCCAAAGAGACACCTTCAAGTTGAATACTCCAACCTCAGCAAGGCTGTAGGTCAGTCAGCTAATGCCTGTCACATAAAAGCTCCCTGAGACAGGACCCTCCACACTGCTAGAGATGAGAGGTGACCATTATTTCAAAAGAGAAAAGATATTTGAGAACATGAGAAACTTGTTCCACTCATAACTCAGTGACCAATATGTTTAGCTTTCCTGTGTCTTGTGTTCCTCATCTGTGGAATAGAAGCAGGAATGTCCATCACCAGGTTTTTGTAAGAATTAATTAAGTTATTATTTGTCAATATTCAAGAACAGAGTATATAGTGGGTAGTCAAACAGCTGATTATTGATTCTAAAGTGCCTATTTCTTTTCATATTTCAACATATCTCAAGTTGAAATTAATTTTATACTATGGCACCACCTAAAGTGCACATTCTTTCTTCTTTTTTAATAATATAGAAAATAACAGTACATCTTGTAGCCCATACCATCTGAAGTCTGATGAAAAACAGTGTTTATCTTTTCTTTCTTTGACCTTAGTATCCACAAACATATTTATTCCCTTTCAGACCTGATGAGTCAGGCAGCAAAAATAAAAGCAGCAGTGTAATTAATGGTGTCTCACACTGCTTCCAGTGACCAAGAACATGTCCCCATATCACCTGATGGGTCCCTTTCTTGGACTATGAAAAGACAACAGAGATCTTTGTAGAAGAACAATCTTCAATGCTGATTTTTCTTTTCTACAGGCTGGTCTTGTTTTTAAAAAACTAATTGCTACCTCTGTTGTGGCTCTCCAGAAATGATCAAGATACATATATACATATATACATATAGAGAGATGTATAATTCCACAGATATGTAACATCAGATATGTGTATAAGAAAGAGACAGGGAGGGGGAGGCGCGTTGGTGGCACACGCCTTTAATCCCAGCACTCGGAGGCAGAGGCAGAGGCAGACAGATCTCTGTGAATCCGAGGCCAGCCTGGTCTCCAGAGCGAGTGCCAGGATAGGCTCCAAAGCCACACAGAGAAACAAAAAAAAAGAAAGAAAAAAGAAAGAAAGGAAGGGAGGAAGGAAGGAAGGAAGGGAGGAAGGAAGGAAGGAAGGAAGGAAGGAAGGAAGGAAGGAAGGAAGAAGGAAGGAAGGAAGAAGAAGAAGGAAGGAAGGAAGGAAGGAAGGAAGGAAGGAAGGAAGGAAGGAAGGAAGAGACGGGGGAGGGGCAATTGTATTATCCAAAATCAGTGGGATAAAAAGTCCACCGGTCAGCCTCATGCAAGCTGGAATCTAGAAGCAGTGGTGGTGTCATTCCAAGCCAAGAACTGAGAACCAGGGGAGCCAGTTGTGCAACTGTTAGTCTGAGGCCCAAGAAGATGGTGTGAGATGTCCAGAGTCACACAGGCAGATATGAAGGGAAAAGGAGCCAACTCCTCCTTCCCTCCTCTGGATGATGTTTCCCCTGTGTACCTTGTGTGGAGTCAAACTGGCACATAGACTTACCCATCATATTCTAAATAACACAACAAGAGGAAATGTCCTCTCCCTATTTTAAAGGGTTCAACTTAAACCCACATTCATTAGTTCTGCCAAACCATAAACCAAGCAGGTTGAATTGTTTTAGTTCTACTCTTGCTTGAAAAGAAAAAACTGATTCATATGAGAACAGCCTTGATTGAATAAGTCCCTCTGAGATACCTACATAATCAGTAGGTCACCTCCTTGTGGCCTCTCAGTGAATGAATGAATTCAGTGAATTCCTACTCAAGAGTCATGTGCTGAAATGAAACACTAAAGAACTTTACAGTGGGACTGAAACACTTCCTGAGAGCCCTGATCCAAATCAACTTCTCTATCGAGTTTTCATGACCCCTTGTTGTACTTATTGGCCACAATTACATTTTAAGGAAAACTCTTCCTTCATTCCTTCTGATTGGCTCCAAAAGTCACAACCGCATATTTGAGGGAGCACAGCCACATCTGTCAGACATCTGTATCCTTATAGAACTTCATAGCATGTCATAGTTCAGCCGAAAGGTAATGGAGATGGGTTTAAGTGCCAGTACTTTTACCAAATGCAGTGCAGTGGGCCTTGTCAGAATCGTCCCTATCTCTATTACATCAAAGAACCAAAGTATTGTAATGAACACATCCTGATTATAAAGCACGTATGGTGATTAGAAAGCATGTACCCTGTTTATGAAACATATGCCTGATTATAAAACACATACCCTGCTTATGAAACACATACCTGATTATAAAACTGCACCTTCCTTGAAACTTGTTTAGTCTGCTTCCATCCCTATTTCCAGAAAACAGCAGGTCTGCCGAAAATATTGAACAAAGGAATATTCACTCTGCCCTCCCTCTTGTTGTCACTAGCCTTCCTAACATCCTCCCTACTACCTCCATTGTACCTTGTTTTTTTTCCAGCAAGAAACAGTAGACTGTCTCCACCATGGTTGCTATGACTATCACAACACCTGATGTGAGCATGCATCTCCACCCTCCTTCTTGTCTCACTTAGACTCTGCCACTTCAGCTTGTTACATAGTCTGCTTGCTGATAATCCCAGCTAGTCATAAACAAAGTGCCTTTTAACATTATTAAATAAATAAATAAATAAATAAATAAATAAATGGATGCTAAATTTAAAAATAGAATAAATTGAGATGTCTTTCCTGTATAGCCCCAGCTAGCCTCTAACTCATAATTCTTCTTTACAAATGTTGGGATACAGAATGCACTCCCATGCCTAGTTCAAAAAAGCAAACTTAAATTTATGGTTCAGGAAGAGAATAGAGCAGAAACACAGGCAAGAGTTACACTGCTCCAAATATATCTTATTTTGTGTCTGACTAGGAGGTATATAAGTATTTTAAGTGATTATGCAACAAAAATGAAACTTTGAAAAATTAATCCTCATAAAACAACCAAATTTTAAAAATGACTCACACAAATTATTTCAAGTTACTTTGCAACACAATCGTTTGATGATACAGTCCTTGTAGAAAATCCCCCAAAGACAAAGAAGAAATACATAAACAGTCATACATTATTTGTAGCCAAAGTATTGCTAGTATAAAGTTCATGCTGTAATTTTGGAATATGCTTTGTAGGATAAAGCAACTAAGAATCATGTTGGTATCCTTGGAAACAAACCAATTTTGGCATGGAGAAAAGAGATACAGATGATAGACCACTGGAGTATGAAATAAAAACTTGGTCATCTTGAGTTTTAAATAAAAGGGCCAGTCTGAATTCACCATTTCTATTATGTGTTTTTTAATTCCTGTCCACTGAAAAAACCTAGAAACTTGATTGCAGTTTCAAGACATCACACACATAAACACACACAACTCTTACCATATCATACTATACACACACACCATACCAATACACACACACACACACACACACACACACACACACACACACACACACACACACACACCTCACCTTGGAGAACTGGCAGATTCCAGATCTGGGACAGAAAATGTTCCAGATGAAGCTGGAATGTCACATTATACCAAAGAGCAAGAAAATTATAAATGACTAGCTGGATCCAATCAAAACGACCCAAGAGTCAATTTGATGATGTTTCAATTGACTGGAGATGGGGAAGTTTGAGTGTTAATTAGGATGGAAATAAACCAAATAAGTTTAAATCTATGAATTCACAATGAGATTTGAAAACTTCCTCACGGCTGGCCATGGTGGTACACACTTGCAACCCCAGACCTTGGGGTAGCAGTGTCAGTAGGATCACAGCGAGCTCAGGGCCGGCCAGGACTGTACAGAAGCACCTTGCTTTAAAAAAAAAAAATTAAGTTTAGTCAGACGGTGGTAGCACACACCTTTAATCCCAGCACTCGGGAGGCAGAGGCAGGCAGATCTCTGTGAGTTCGAGACCAGCCTGGTCTACACCAGCTAGTTCCAAGACAGCCTCCAAAGCAAAAGAGAAACCCTGTCTCAAAAAACAAAACCAAAAAATTTAAGTTTAAAAAAAAAAAAAAAACTAAATAGGCCCTGGCCTCTGTTGAGAGTGGATCCGCCCAGACAGGAAGGACCTTCCTGAGACCTGAAACACCTCACTCTTGGTTCTCCCTCCATCCTGACCTCCACTGAGATGAGTGTTCCCTCTGCTCCTGCCTGATTCCTGCCATCACCCCTTCCTTGGATCTTTCTGGGCCTGCTCCTGGAATAGAGTGGACCCACCCAGACAGGGAGGACCTCCCTGAGTCCAGAAACACCTCACTTTTGGTTCCCCCTCCACCCTGACCTCTGTGGAGGTGACAAGAAGAGATAGAGAGACCCCACCTGCACCTACTGCAATCAAGTTTCTAGGTTTAGTCAGTGGACAGTTAGGAATTAAAAAAAATAGAACAGATAAGCAATTTAAATCGACCTATAACCCCTAATGAAATAGAAACAGTCATCAAAAGTCTACCAACCAAAAAAAAGCCCAAGGCCCAATGGCTTCACTGCAAAATCCTACTAGAAATTCAAACAAGAGCTAATACCAGTACTCCTCAAATTGTTCCACACAATAGAAGCAGAAGGGACATTGCCAAAGTCTTTTTTCGAGGCTACAATTACCTTGATACCCAAACCACACAAAGATACAACTAAAAAAGAGAATTACAAACCAATATCCCTCATGAATATCTTTGCAAAAATACTCAACAAAATACTGGTGAATCGAGGCCCGGCGTTGGTGGTGCACGCCTTTAATCCCAGCACTTGGGAGGCAGAGGCAGGAGGATCTCTGTGAGTTTGAGGCCAGCCTGGTCTCCAGAGGAGTGCCAGGATAGGCTCCAAAGCTACACAGAGAAACCCTGTCTCGAAAAACCAAAAAAAAAAACAAAAAAACAAAAAAACTGGTGAATCGAATCCAAGAACACATCAGAAAAAATCATCCACCATGATCAAGTAGGCTTCATCCCAGGCATGCAAGGATGGTTCAACATATGAAAATCCATCAATGTAATCCACCATATAAACAAACTGAAAAAGAAAAGCCACATGATTATCTCACTAGATGCAGAAAAAGCCTTGGACAAAATCCAACACCCCTTCATGATAAAGATCTTGGAGAAATCAGGGATAGCAGGAACATACCTAAACATGATAAAAGCAATATACAGCAAAGCAACGGCCAACATCAAACTAAACGGAAAGAAACTCAAAGCGATTCCTCTAAAATCAGGAAGAAGACAAGGCTGTCCACTCTCTCCATATCTCTTCAATATTGTCCTTGAAGTTCTAGCTAGAGCAATAAGACAAGAAAAGGAGATCAAGGAGATACAAATTGGAAAGGAAGAAGTCAAACTTTCACTATTCTCAGATAATATGATAGTCTACATAAGTGATTTGAAAAACTCTACCAAGGAACTCCTACAGCTGATAAACACCTTCAGCAAAGTAACAGGATACAAAATTTACTCAAAAAAATCAGTAGCCCTACTATATACAGATGATATCTTATATGCCATCCTAGAGCCTTCATCCAGTGGCTAATGGAAGCAGAGGCAGACACCCACAGCTAAACACTGAACTGAACTCTGGTACTCTGTGCAAAGAGGGAGGAGTGATGAACAAACTGGGCTGTTGAAACCCACAGAAACAGCTGACCTGAACAAGAGGGAGCTCATGGACCCCAGACTGATATCTGGGAGGCCAGCACAGGACTGATCCAGACCCCTGAAGGTGGATGTCAATGAGGAGGCCTCGGCACTCTATGGGGCCTCTGGTAGATCAGTAATTATTCCTGTCATAAGAAAGGACTTTGGGAGCCCTTCCACGTGGAGGGATGCTCTCTCAGCCTGGACACATGGGGAAGGGCCTAGGCCCTGCCCAGGATGATATGACAGACTTTGGGGATCCCCCATGGAGGGCCTGAGCATAGGGGGGGCTGGGGTGTGGGGTTGGTGGGGGTGAGGGATAAGGAGAGGGAGAGGGATAAGGGGTTGACATGTGAAGCAGGCTTGTTTCTAATTTGAACTAAAAAAATAAATAAATAAATAAAAATCCCTTACTGCTCATATCCACAAGATGCTGGGGAAATAATCCATTATTTCAAAGACTGGTAAATAAAGAGAAAGAACCATGTGAGTCTTACCATTTTTATCCAGACTATTTCTCAGACTTCTCTATTTTGTGCAGGGAAGTTTATCTTTTTCAGGAATCATCCAGCTAATAAATAATTCTATAATCTAAATATAACCATCTTATAAACCCTGCGACATTCTTGTGTTCAGATTGAAGCATCACAAGACCACATTAGAAGTTACCACATGCCAAATAATCAAAGATAAATGTCCCAATTCTGCAGAAACAAAGGAAGAAGTTACAAAAACACATGGAGCAAGCACATGTTGATAACACTGTCACGGGGATCTAGCTGAACCATGAAGACTTCTCAAACAAAATCTAGTAAAGTGTGGAGCTTATAGTAAAGTACGGAGGAAAATAGTTCTCAGTCTTAGAGGCTAAGAACATGTACACTGTCTGGAAAAGGTCTGCTGAGTGGTTCGTGTACTGCTATCTTGACACTGTGTCCTCACATGATGAAGGCCATAGAAGTGTCTGTCTTAGGGTTTCTATTGCTGTGAAGAGACACCATGACCACAGCAACTCTTATAAAGGAAAACATTTAATGGGGTGGATTACAGTTTCTGAGGTTCAGTCCATTATCATCGTGGTGAGACATGGCAGCGTGCAGGCAATTGATGGTGCTGGAGAAGGAGCTGAGAGTTCTACATCTTCAACAGGCAACAGGAAGTGGTCTGTCTCACTGGGCTTGGCTTGAGCATGTGTGAGACTTCAAAGCCTTCCTCCATAGTGACACACTTCCTCCAACGAGGCCACACCTCCTAATAGTGCCTCTCCCTTTGAGGGCCATTTTCTTTCAAACCACCACAGTGTTTCTCAAGAGTCCCTTTTATAAGGAACTCATTTATGAGAGCTCTGACTCCATGATCTAAGCACTTCTCAAAGGTGCCATTTCTAAGTTCTGTCATCAACACAGGAGGCTAGGGGTGTGAGCAACTCAGTGGTAAAGAGCTTGTCCAGCATGCACAGGCTCTGACTTTGACCCCCCCCCCAGTATGACAAACAAATAAACCACAGCATTGGGGGAGGAAACAACATTCTGATCAAAACTGGATTCAAGAAGTGAACACTCAGATCGTGAATAATTTATAGGACAAATGGTCCTGTTTCTTCAACAACTAAATTACAAAGAAAAAAAAAAAAAAAAAAGGTGTGGAGCAATTATATGTTGAAAGAGTCCAACTGAATAATGGCCTTGTCTTGATCACCAGAACACACACACACACACACACACACACACACACACACACACACACACACACACACACGTTTAAGATCTCAGCAAAGGAGAAACAAGCAGATCCCTGGTGCTCCATGGCTAGCCAGTCTAGCCTAATTAGTAAGTTCCAAATCAGTAAGAGACCCTGTCTCAAAAAACAAGGTAGATAGTATTCCTGAGGTACGGCAATGAGGCTGTCCTCTGGCCTTTGCACGCATACACATTTTTGCACACACATTAAACACATAAACCTACATACACATGAAAATGCACATACATCCACACATAAAGAGTTATAAGAATTAATACCAACTGTTTAAATTTCAGGTGAAATAATGCTATATGTTCTCTTAAAGACACTGGGGAAATATTTGCATGGAAAATGAGAAAGGATCGGGGATGCTTTCCTAGAGGTGGGAAGTAGATGGATACAGTTTAAACATTTTCATGATGCTGGGTCTAGGGGTGCAATCTCTAATTCCAGCACTAGGGAATCAGGGGTAGAGACCTCTCAAAGTTCAAGGCCAGCCAGACCTACATAATGAGATCCTGTCTTTAAAAACAGAAAGACATACAAATAGACAAAAATTTTGTTCATGAAATGGTTGAAGATGAGTTACAACAAACAAGTAAATCCATTAAGTCAGCAAGGATTTAAACATTACTATTTCCACATAATTAAAGACACATTAGTAGAACACATAAGCCATGTTTTTTTAATTTTGCACAAATCAGGAACCCATATTTCACTGTTTCTGGTTACAATCTCCACAAGTTCCAGCAAATGTTAAAAAAAAAAACAGAATTCTATTGTACAAATTTACATTTAAAATTAAATTTAGGTTTATACAAAACTGATTTGTATGATGGACTAAATATTTTTAGAAAAAAAAATTTCCGTGAGAACTGTCAGCTCTATGTGTGCCAAAATTTGTTTCAAAATTATTTATCAAAAATGTACCCTACATGTTGTCACAGGTTATAAAATGTTGTGGCAATCACTCCAGTAACATTAGCAGAAAGCCTTATCAAAAACTAAAACACTCAGAAGGTATTTTCCATTTGCCATTTTCCAGGATCAATAAATGTTAGTTTTAATTGTATCTATTGAAACCAATATTGTAAGAAGTTTAAGATGAATGACCCATTAAACAAATCATGGAAGGACAAGCCTGTAAATTTTCATAATTAGCCAAGATGCTACATACAAAACATTTTCCTAGCCTTTATATTTTACAAAATTGTAACACCATGCTTTTAACTATGGGGAAATTATGTTGTTGGCAACTTATATAATTTGTAAATAAGCAAACATTTCGAAGGAAAGCCTCCACAGTGCCTTTTTGTTTATTTGTTTGTTTGGTTGGTTTTTTTTCGAGACAGGGTTTCTCTGTAGCTTTGGAGCCTATCCTGGCACTCACTCTGGAGACCAGACTGGCCTCGAACTCACAGAGATCCGCCTGCCTCTCGAGTGCTGGGATTAAAGGCATGTGCCACCAACACCCGGCATCTCCACAGTACCTTTATTGGCACTTTTTTCTTCATTTTTTTTAACTGAGGGCTTTAAAATTTCTTTTTAAAGTCACTTTAAATTCTTCTATGAGAGGAGGGAAAAAGTCATAATTCTAAACAATGTTGAATTATTTTGTACAAGCCCAGGAATACACAGGGTTCTACCTGAGCACGGTGAGGGTGATTCTTAATGACTGAGGTGGTTTAGGAACAGACTTCTCCTCTATCCCCTCCTCCTTCTATTCCTCCTCCTTCTGTTTGCTATAGGCATACATCACCAAATTAAACAGGAATGGTTAGTCTTTTGCTATTAGTTTACTTTGTGTTTTGATATTTTAATTTGTCTTTATTTGTTTTGTCATTTTGTATGTATTGATGTTTTGCCTACAAGTATGTGTTGTGCACCTCAAAAGCCAGAAGTGGGCATCAGAGCCCAGAACTGAAGTTACAGATGGTTGTGAGCTGCCATGTGGGTGCCAGGAATAGCTCCTGGGTCCTCTAGAAGAGAAGCCAGCACTCCCAACTGCTGAGCCATCTCTCCAGCCCACTTTTGGTTTTGGTTTGGTTTGGTTTTTAGTGATGATTAATCATGATTGTCAGCTTGTTGGGATCTGTGAGGGCATTTCCAGGATGGATTGAGCAAGAGAAGACCCTCTACCCAGAGCTGACAGCACCTCCCAGTGGGTGACCCAGATCTAAAGATGCCCAAATAAATAAGAAGCAGTCTCTCCTGCTGCCTTCCTGACTCCACTCCTTAATGATGAATGTAAACATCACTGCTGTTACAACTGCTACAGCTTCCACTGAGGTATCGGATGGTATCTCTTTTAGCCTTCAGTGTGGATTACAGACTAATAACTCTCCAGTAATCTACCTGACCTCCAGTGCCGGGTTGAGAGTGCTGAAGCATCCAGATTTTTGGACTGACAGCAACCAGGCACTCAGCACTCCAGCATGCAGAGGCCACTGTTGGATCCATCACTCAGTCCCTATCATGTAAACCAGTCTACATATCCCCTTTTATAATACATATGCATTCTGCTAGTTCTGTTGCTCTAGAGAGCCCTAAAACCACTGAGTCCAGTTCAAGGGACAAATCTGAAACTAAACCCTAAGTCTTTCGGTTCTTCCTGGTACAATTTCAGATTTCGTTGGTTGCTAGCTGTGGTCCAGGAAATCTGAAAACAACTGAGTTTTTTTTTTTTTGGGGGGGGGGGTGGTTAATGTAAGTAAAGCCAAAGCAGAGAGTCAAAACAGGGTTGTGAGACCTTATATACAGCATCACATCTCTACCAGCAAGAGAAAAGGTGTGTTCAAAGGACTGGGGTAATGAAAGAAACACTATTGTCACTTCCAGGTGTAAAAAGGAGAAAAATAGGGGCCTTCCACATTGTTGGAAGTGTTCTGTCCCTCTCATCAGTTCCTGCAGCCACTTATGAAATAACACTCTGAGGCTTAATATCAATTACAATTGTTTGGGCAATGGCTCAGACATATTACTGTCTAGCTCTCTTATAAATGAACCCATTTCTACTAATCTATGCTTTGCCACAAGGCTGTAGCTTAATACTTAATACAGCATGTTACTCTTTTGGCAGCTACATGGCATCTCCCTAACTCCACAATCCTTCCCTCTGTATCTTTGTTTGGATTTCCTGCCTAGCTATTCTGCCTGGCCACTAGCTGAAGCAGCTTTAGTCACCAACCAATAAAAACAACGCATATTCACAGCATACAGAAGGACATCCCATATCACTTCCATCTTTTACCACAGATTGCAATTGACAGAACTGAAGGAAAGAGCCCATTGTGAGATTGAGCATAACAGAGAAAGGGTGAAGAACAGACCTGAAGGTATATAAAAAAATGAGCAGAATAAATGGCCAAGACTAATAACTTCAAATTTGTTACCCAGACATCTGAAAAGTACCAGTAGCTACCGGTTACTGGAAATCTTCAATTATTGACCTAATGCATTTAAAGCTCTCTCCATATGTTCTACTCTGCTTTCTATTGCTGTGATAAACACTGTGACCATAAGCAACTTGAAGAGGAAAGCGCTTATTTGTCTCACTGACCCCAGGACACACTCCATCACTAGAGGAAGTGAGAGAGGAATCTCGAGGCAGGAACCTGGAGCAGGAACTGAAGCAAAGGCCATGGAGGGATGCTACTTACTAGATTGCTCACATGGCCCACTCACCCACTTTGGGCTGTGCCCTCTGTGTCAATCATTAACCCAAGAAAATGTGCCACAGATTAGCTTATTACAGGCCAGTTTTATAGAAGCAATTTCTCAATTGAAGTTCCCTCTTCCCAGATGACTCTAGTTTATGTCAAACTGACAAACTAATCAACACATCACAGTAAATGGAGGTTAAGAAATCATCATTACTATTATTGCTGGTCAAAGAAAGGAAGTTTTGAAAGGGGGTGGTGGAGGGACCAGTGAGATGGCTCAGTGGGTAAATATACTTGCCACCAAGCCTGATGACCTAAGTTCAATCCCCGGAACCAATATAGTGGAAGGAGAACTCCAACTTCTGCAAGTTACCCTTTGATTGCCATGTGCAGTCCCCTAGTGCATGTGTACGTACATATATGCACAGGCAGAACAAAAATGTAACAAAATTTTCCATAAAAAGGAAAACAATTAGAGGGGTTTTAAAAAGTATGATGAGACCACTCGATACATGAAGCAAAAAGACAATGGTGCATTTTCTGCTTCTGCCATTGTGGAGATGGGCTCTGCCGATCAGACACAGTGGTTGCATATAGATCAAGATGTTGACTATTGGGAGAAGCATGGTGAGCTGGGAAAAGACAGACTATTAAGCTATTAGGGAGCTGATAACACCTGAAGAGTGTGGTTGCACAGTGACAAGTGTCACTCGTCACTTTGCATTCCGACGACTGTTGGTTGGAATCAGACTGTCCCATGAGCTGTCAAGAGCAATGGGCTTACTGAATTCAATTATTCTTTATCAGTTGGATGGCTTTAAAACTGCTTCTTGTGGCTACTTGTTTCCCCAGCTATAATGGGAGAAAAACTTCTGATCTTTTCCCAGGTAAATGCAAACTCTTCATTTCAGTCCTTCGTATTGAACTGCAGTCAAAGCCGCCCAGGTGAACATCAAGAGTTGTAAAGATTGTTACCATTATTGCTGAATTTGATTAGGGGTGAGATTTCAATAGTGTGCTGGCTAGTTTTATGTCAACTTGACATAAGCTAAAGTCATCTGAGAGGAGGGAACCTCAATTAAGGAAATCCTGCTGTAAGGTATTTTATAAATTAGTGATAATTGGGGAGGGCCCAGCCCATTTTGGATGGGGATAATTCTACATTGGTGATCCTTGGTACTATTAAGAAAACAGACTGAGCAAACCACGGAGAGCAAGGCAGTAAGCAGCACCCCTCCATGGCCTCTCAATCCAGGTTCCTGCTCTGATTGAGATCCTGTCCATTTCCTTTGATGATGAAAGTGATGTGGAAGTGTAAGCCAAATAAACCTTTTTCTCTCCAAGTTGTTTTTTGGTCATGGTGTTCCATCACAGCAATAGTCGTCCTATCTAAGACAAACAGTGAGTATTTGACTTGCAGTTTACATGTCTGTTGGTTGATTGCACTCTGGCTCTTGTCTTTGAATCACCTGCTCAGTCATCTGTCAGAACAGTGGAGAAAGAACACATAAGATCTGCACAGTAGACATTGAACAACAACAGTGAGGCAAGTAAGTATAACTCGGGGCCTGGAACACACTTCAGATCAACCACCCCAAATTCCAAGACCCGATCAAGGAAACAATCTCAAAGATGTTCCAAGTCACTGGCTATGGTGGTGCACCCCTTTAGTCCCAGCATTCAGGAAGCAGAGGCTGGATCTTTATGAGTCATCCAGCCTGGTCTACATAGTGAGTTCCAGGAGTGTGTGGGTGTGTGTGTGTGTCCTAGGTTTACTTCAGGTAGTCAGACTGCCTTGAATATAGATTATTGAAGTCCACCTGTAAAGTTTGGGTTGGATATTCAGTGTCAGCAATGATTTAAAAAAAAAAAAATGTTCCTTCGTTTGGCCCAGACAATTCTGAGGCCATTGTATTACCTATAACTGCATAGTTGGTCATTTAACCTCAGGGGTTGGACTGTATTATTTACCCTGTCAGCTAAAATGATGGAATGGCCTTCTGATGAATGCCTCTGAACTTTCATATCTGTGGCTAATGATCATTCTACTCAAAATTCTTTCCTCATTACAAAATTTATATTTTTGTTGGCTTTAGAAGAGATGTACTCCTTTTGGGATATTGGAGAATTGTATTAGTTATCTGCAGTTCAGTCACAAATTATCCCAAACCAACCAGCTTGAAAACCATATTATCCCCGAGTCCTGAGGATCTGAGTCTGGGAGCAGCTTCCCTGAAAGGCTCCGAGTCAATGTCTCTCATGAGGTTTTAGCCATGGCAGCTGAGGCCACAGTCTCAGCTTAACTAAGGGTGTATAGCCTGCAGCCGAGGATGCTCACTCAGTTGGCTATTCGCTGGAAGATCAGTTCCTCCTGGCTGTGAGCAGGATGTCTCAGTTCCCCTTCCCCGTGCTCTTAAAAACCCACTCACACTGTGACGGCTGACTTCCTCTAGAGAGAATCAGGAGAGGCAGGCTGAGAATAATACACATCCACAACCTTGGGAGTAACTTGCCGTCACTACTGCCAGGTTCTAGTAGTCACTCAGGCCAACTGTGGTGTGCTGGAAGGATCCGTCTGACATTTACAGTATTCAGTATTCAGTATACAGTATTCAGGCATTATTCCGGCCTGCCTTTGGCCTAGCAGACTACATCACCAACCACAACCACTCCCTTCTCACATGCCCTTTCTAGCATTTCCAGTATCTCTCTAGCCTGCCCTCAGGGTCCTCAGGGTCCACTAAGTGCATTCCCTGCATGCCTGCATTGTCAGCATTCGGGCAGATACTTGGCCAGCCCCAGGGTCCTATGGCCGCTAAGGCACTACATAGTCTGTGAGCTATGCTGCTGCTTAGTGTCTCTGTGCATGTACTAAGCCCCCTTTAAAAGTGAGCTCAGGGGGCCGTTGGTGGCGCACACGTTTAATCCCAGCACTCGGGAGGCAGAGGCAGGCGGATCTCTGTGAGTTCGAGACCAGCCTGGTCTCCAGAGCGAGTTCCAGGATAGCCTCCAAAGCTATACAGAGAAACCCTGTCTCGAAAAAAAAAAAAAATTAAATAAATAAAAGTGAGCTCAGCCTGTTCCCCCTCCCCCTGCCCACTGCTCCGCCGACGAGGCAGGCAGGCTTTTGTGCCTCTCTCTTCCAATCTCCTCCCTTTTTCCCCAATAAACCTCCAATATGAGAGTTAGTTGCATGGTGTGAGTCTCTCTCTGACTGTTTTTAAATTATAAAACTTACTATGGTAGGATGTCTTGTGGGAAAGCTCAATAGATATCAATTTGAAGTTTTGCATGGAGCCATAAGGTCTAATTTTGACAGATCTCATCCCCATTCCTCATATAACCAAATGATTCTCAGTGTTTCTTTTAAGAATGTAAGCACTGGGGCTGGAGAGATGGCGCTTGCTGCTCTTCCAGAGAACCTAAGTTCCCAGCATCCATGGCAGGCAGTTCACAACCACCTATAACTTCAGCTCCCAGGGATCTACTGGCACCAGCACTCAAATGTACATAACCACACTCAGACACACATACACCTACTAAACGTAATTTGGAAAGATATAAACATCTGCCCGGCATAATGGTACACTTGAGAGGCAGAAGCAGGCAGGTCTTTGTGAGTTCAAGGCCAGCCTTATCTATATATTGAGTTCTAGGCCAGCCAAGGATGCATGGTGAGACCCTGTCCCAAAAATTAAATCACTAAATAAATAAAAGTTTTTAAAGGACTGTGAACACCCATATTTTGTGCATTCATTATGGGATTCATAAACTTCCCCTGCACAACTTGTATAATTATGCTAGTGTTTTTATGAAGTTTTTATCTAAGGAGATTTTTTTAAACCCTTGCTTTGTTTTATTTTGTTTTTTGAGACAAGATGTATGTATTCCTGGCTGTCCTACAACTTGTTATGTAGACCAGGTTGACTCTGAACTCCCAGAGCTCAAAAGCACTTTTACAGTATTTATTATCTATAGTATTGTATACCAGCACCTAGAAGTCCTCTTTTACTGCCTTTACCTTTAATATAGCAGTTATTTTTAGGCATAATCAACACATTAGGTAATTAACGTACCTATTATTTATTTTTTAAATAGAACCTAATTTTTTTTGAGACAAGATCTCACTGTGTAATCCTGCCTGGCCTGGAACCCACTATGTAGATGAAGCTGGCCTGGAACTCACAAAGACCTGCCTGCCTCTGCCTCCTAATTAGGTGCTAGGGTTATGTATGTGTGCCACCACACCCAGCTAGTACCTAAGATCTTTGAAAATCTTTTTGTATCGAAGTTTAAATAAGTTATTTTAAGATAATATCGGCAATTAGTTTAGGTACTTAATCTTATATTTTTTCTAACTTGAATATCCCAAAGAAGAACAATGTTAAGCCATTTGTCTAATTTGATCAACAATGGTGAAGAATTTTTTTAAAATGACATTTGTTTGCATTGTGTGTATGTGAGTGCATGTATGCCATGGTGTGTGTGTGTGTGTGTGTGTGTGTGTGTGTGTGTGTGTGTGTGTAGATCAGAAGACAACAATCAGTTCTCTCCCTGCTTCATGGGTGTCTTGGGATGGAACTCAGGTCATCAAGCTTGGCAGAAAATGCCTTTACACCCTCAGAGACATCTCCCCAGCCCCAAGTTTCCTTTTCTTTTTTCCTCCAAACACATTTTTTTTGTATTTTTTTTCTTGTTGTGTGTATGGATGTTTTGCCTACATGTGTATGTGGACCACATGCATGCTTGCTGCACATGGAGGTTAGCAGAGGGAGTCACAGGTGGTTGTGAGCCATCTTGTGGGTGTTGAGTATTGAATCTGGTTCCTCCAGAAAAGCAATCTCTTAACCACCCTTAGCCATCTCTCCAGCACTAAAAGGAATTGGATTTTTAAGAGAGACTAGACTAGTTACAGTATATGAAGATTGTTTTTTTAATTGCACTTATCTTCTAACTCATTTTAAATGTGTCATTCAAGTGTATTTATAATTTTGTAAAGTGTATCTCCAGATCTCTTCATCCTGCAAGTCTGTGGCTCTGTACCCTTAAAAAGCAATTCTCCCACCCTGGCTCCAAGAAACCATCACTCTAATTTTTTTCTTATGAATTCGACAGCTTTACACACCTTATGATAGCAGAATCACACAGTCTTCCTTTGTGTCTGCCTTATTTTAGTTAACATAATGTCCTCTTGTAGCATGAGACAAGTTTTCTTTCCTTTTGAAACCTGAATAATATTTGTCTTAGGGTTTCAATTGCTGTGAAGAGACACCATGACCACCATAAGCAACTCTTATAAAGGAAAACATTTCATTGGGATGGCTTACAGTTTCAGAGGTTTAGTCCATTATCATCATGACAGGAAACATGGTGGCATGTAAGCAGACAGGGTGCTGGAAAAGTAGCTGAGAGTTCTACATCTTGATCCTCAGGCAACAGGAAGTGAACTGTAACACTGGGCATAGATTAAACATAGGAAACCTCAAAACCCACCCCCACAGTGACATGCTTCCTCCAACAAGGCCACACCTTCTAATAGTGCCACTCCCTTTAGGGACCATTTTCTTTCAAACCGTCACAGTATTCATGTGTGGATGTGTGTGTGTGTGTGTGTGTGTGTGTGTGTGTGTGTGTGTGTGTGTGTGTGTGTTTTATACCACATTTGTAAACTCTCACTGCCTATGCTCCTTTGGAATACATATGCAGAAGTGGGATTTTGGGATCATACATTACTTGAACTTGTAATGTTTTGAAGAGCCTCATGACTGTTTTCTGTAACTATTGAACTATCCTCTAATCTCACTAAAAGAGCATGAGTATTAATTTGTCTGGATCTTTTCCAGCACCCTTCTGGATTTATTTCATTATTTTTTATTTTTATTTATTTAAGTCCAAAAGAACTTTAAATTGAAATACAATTACATAATTTTTTTTCAATAGCTGCCATCCAAATGGATCTGAGGTATCTAGCTGTGATTTGAGTTGCATTTCTCTTTTATTGGTGATGTTGTCTATCTGTGTCTACTTCAGTAGAAATGTCCACTCAAATCTTTGCCCTAGTTTTAATGGGAACACTTGAGTTTTTAACTGTTGAGTTCTGTGAACTTTTTATATATTGTATATAAAATCTATCTATCTCCTATCAAAGATATGATATAGATATATAGATATATATGTTTTCTCGAATTCCTTTTGTTAGACCCCTGGAAAACTCAGGCCTCCAGGGTCCCAGCCTAGGACCTCGGTCACCCCAATCACCAGGTGGATTCAAAAACTTGCTGCAAACTGCATGAGGCTTTATTGTTGTTTAACAAGCAAACCCCATGTTAGCTCGGGTCTTTCATCCACCTGCCATGGCGTATGGCTATCAAAGACAGCTGGAACCAGCTGCAGAGAGATCTTGTAGGGCAGTGTAAGGGGAGTGTCTAGGGGTACGCACAGACTCAGGATTGGTGTGCCTCTAGGCTTGGAGGGCTTGCCCTCTGTTGATTGGCCAATTGGTTGTTATGGCCCATAGACCCTCCCAGGGTGGTTGCTATGCTCTGCGAGTCATTGCTGTGCACTTGTCCGTAAAGCACACCCAGAGCCGTAAAGCATAGCGCCACCAGCTAACTTCTGATTGGTTCCTTGCCAAGAGGCAGGCATCTTACCTCTTAGTGACCAAGGCAAGGTCATGGCGAGCACGTGTTACTGTCATGGCTGCCGAAAGGGGCAGCTGGTCCCTTCACTTTAACTGTTATGTCTTTTGATACTTATTTTTTTAAGTCTGATACAGTCCAATTTATTTCTTTTTGCATTAATTACCTGTGCTTTTAATGTCATGTTCAAGAAATTATTGTCAAGTCTAACATTTGGAAATTTCCCCCATGTTTTTCTTCTAGATGTTATGGTTTTAAGACTTACTTCAAGGTCTTTAATCCATGTTGAGGTAATTTTATGCATGGTAGAAGACAGGAATCTTTTAAATTTACTTATTTATTGTGTTTATATGAGGGCACACATAGGCCATGAATAGGTTATGCATGTCATAGCATGGGTGTGGAGACCAGAGGATATCTTGCAGGAGTTGACTCTCTCCCTCTACCACATGGCTCCCAGGGCTCAGTCCCAGGTCATGAGGCTTGGTGGCAAGTGCCTTAGTCCACTGAGCCATCTCCACAGCTCTCATGAAGATTTTAAGGTCTTTGCTTTAATTAAGCTGCCTGTATCTGTGGAATGTTGAATTTTACATAATATAGGTGTATTATTAAACATATCTTATAGTTAAGAAATTTTTCAGGATTTTTTGAGATGGGGTTGCACTATGCAATTCCAGTTGGTCTCCAACTTATGAACCCCCTGACCCAGTTTCCCAAATGCTTGAATTACAGGGGACATGTAATCCCATGCTCAGCTCCCTGGGATTTAAAGTAATCCTTTGGCAGGATGTTTTGTCTAGTGGTTTGTAACGTAACCCCTACATACTAAATCCATAGATGCTCTATTACAGAGAAGAAATGGCTGTTCTTTTGATCAAGGGGTCTATCAACTACAAGATAGAACTGGAAAAGGACTTGGAAGTTTTGCAAATTTTCCTTATTGAGTGCTTCCAGCAAACAGAAGTAAATGAACCTTATTTTTCGTGAAGTGTTCTGTAGTTCACTGTGTAGTCTCAATTGTGTCTTTCATTCTTTGGCATCTGACACAGCCAGTCATTTTTATTGCAAGATAATTTTTTTCTTTTTTGTTTTTATAGAAGTATTAGCTGTTCTTCAAAGACCTTTAAGCTTTTACCCTGTGGAATATGATGTTGCATAGTAAAGAGATTAGTGGTGGTTACAGCTGATGATTTAGCAAAAACAAAGCCGCTTTGGTCCCTCTGTGAGTTCAGATGAAGGAAGGAACCTCCAAGGATCTGTCTGTCTGAGCAGCCTCGATGGACACAGATTGTACACAATTGTCCTTCTGTTCCTTTACTAATGGAGAACACTCATTCTTTCTATGACCCTTGAATCTACAACACCCACAGGCCCCAATTTCTAGAGAATACAAATCTCATCTCTTATGTGCTCATAAATAAATTCTTAAAGAAAAGGAGACCAAATAGACAACAAAATATCAGTTATATAACAATTGTCTTCTTGACTTCTGAACACTTAGGAAAATTCTATTATTTTCTTGTTTATTTTGTGTGTGTGTGTGTGTGTGTGTGTGTGTGTGTGTATGTGTGTGTGTGTGTGTGTGTGTGTATGTGTGTGTGTGTGTGTGTGTGTATAGGTACCTGTAGAGGCTGGAGAGGGCATCAGAATTCCTGGAATTAGTGTTACATGTGGAAACCACTCAACATGGCTGTTGGGACCCACACCTGAGTCATCTGCAAAAGCAGCAGGTGCTCTTAATCACTGAACCATCTCTCTAGCTCCTCATTTATGAAAAATTTTAATTATAGCCATTATGTGGTTCTAGATGAAATTTTTTAATCTATCTTGAACCTAAAAAAATTACAATGTGATTGTCATTACCCAGAAAAAGCAAAGCTGATTTTGAAGGTTGGGTAAAGCTGAGTAGAAAAAGAAAAACTGTTGTTTTTCAAAGAACAAAAGAGGCTTCAAAAGGCCAAGAAGTCTTGGAGAGATTGATTCTCTTGGAATTAGAATGATTTCCTGAGACTTTATCATGCCACTAAATAAAGTGGCTATTGACTGGTGGTTTTCCCCCTACTTTTTTGTTTATTTTTTTATGCTTCTCCTTAAATATGTTAAACATTTATACAGATTATTATTATTCCAGATCAAAACATTTATACGTATTATTATTATTCCAGATCAAGTCTTCTTTTGCCATGTACTGTTACCATTTTTAAATTATAGTGCATCTTTTTTTTCCCCTAGCAATAGTAGGGTTTGAATGAAAGACATAATATATTCAAGACAAACACTCTACCAGTGAGCAACAGCTGCAGCCCTTGGACTATGGTATATCTTAAAGAAACCAGAGGCTCTTTCAGGAGACATGCAGACATGAGAAAACCTGTAACCCATAAGGAAAGAGGGTGCTGTGGTCAGTTTACAGCATGAGGTTTACAGGAATGAGGAGGCACTCAACCAGCTAGAGAATGAAGAAACCACACAGACTTCAACCTGATGGTACTTGACTCCAGGATGTGTAAAACAAAGTGAGCTTCCTTTCCAAATTACCAGATAAAAAGAAACCATCATTGAGGGTTTTTTTTTGCTTGGCTGGTTTTGTTTTATTTTGTTTTTTGAGACACGGTTTCTCTGTAGCTTTTAAGCCTATCCTGGAACTAGCTCTGTAGACCAGGCTGGCCTCAAACTCACAGAGATCCACCTGCCTTTGCCTCCTGAGTGCAGGGATTAAAGGTGTGCACCATCACTCCTGGCTCTTGAAAGTTTTTTGCTTGGTCCCAGACCAACTCCCCTCCCCTTTCTTAACAATTGGTCACTGGTCTAATGGACTTCTAACATCAGCCCCCAGGCTTGCTTACTAGGCTTGGAAAGTTGCCAGGCTGGCACTTGCACATATTTCCTAGAGAGCACTCCTTTGTACATGCCACAGAAGCAAACAATCGAGAACAAGGAAGACTGTGTAGAGACAGATAGGAACAAAATTGAGACAACAGGCAGGACAGTAAGTAGGTTAGTCATCTAAAAAAAATCACTAAGTGGCTCACCTCCAAAATCAAAGGTCTGCTTATCATTACACAAAGACTTCTGCCTAATTATTTATCATATGGTACATCATTAACTCAAAAAAGTCTAATTGCTTTATACAAAACCTAAATCCAAACAAAGGCCTATTTATCTACAAATCTTAGAACAAAATGAGTTTGCAGTGAGAACTCAGTGAAACAGCAGGGATCAGAGTGTGATCAAGCCTAGATAACTTGGCGGCACACCTGAAGAGTAACTAAAAAGCAGGATTTGGGCACAAGGTGCCCAGCAAGTGCCACTCCTGACCTGGTGGTCACCCATGATGCTGTCAACTGAACAGTGTTCAAAACAATCTTGAAAAAAAACAAAAACTCCATAATTGCCAAAAGACGGAGGCCATTATTCAATGTCTAAAACAAAATACAAAGGTAACTATTGCTTATTAGCATAAGACCTGTGAGTTGGCCCTGTCCTTCCAAGCAGAACAAATGGCTGGTTTGAACTCCAATTCTGAGGAAGTATGGGGTTTGGGAATGATTGCCTCTTATAATTGTAAGTAGGTTGGTGTCGTCTATTGGAGTATGGTTGTTCAGGTGAAACCACTGTTGATTGGGTGACACTCACAGGCATGCTTACTGGAGTGTGCCTGTTCCTCTCTGGCGGCTTTTCACAAGTGAGAGATCTGCAGTGAGGTTGCCTATGAAACTGTGTTTACAGAAGTGAGTTGTTGGGTTGAACAGGATTCTCGGTGGCTACTTGTTATCATCACTTCATAGTTCTAATGTTTGCAAGAAATGTCTTAATTCTCAGGTTCAAGGAGAACACAGCTGCATGTGGTAGTACACATCTGTAAGCCCAGCACGCTGCAGGAGGACCCCACATCTGATGCTGTTCTCAGCTACAGAGTGAGACCCCCATCTCAAAACAGAGGATCGGGGAGAAGGGAAGCATCAGAAGCTTGACACACAGCAGAATTTACCACCGGGGGTGCAAGGTCTGTCTTGTTAAGTAGCCTTCAGTGTGAATGACTGACTTACATGTAAGGTCGCATTTTGCATGATTAAACCAACAGAAAAAGGAAAAGTGGGTTACTTCCGGAAGATTTGCAACTGAACGAAGACGGTATTCAGGTAACTTTCAAAGTTTCATTCTTTCCTATATACAGCATTCCTTTTCCAGAAAGATTTTTGTTAAAGGGGTGTTCTCTTTTCTACTTTCATAGTTTCTTACTGGTTTTCTTTCTTATTTTATAAGCATGGCAGGTTTCTCTTCAAAGTACTCCATATCCGACCCTGAAAGCCACGCCTAGCTTTAATTTATGATAATAGTTCATTTCGAAGGCAACTGTCTGTGATGCTATTTGTAGCCACAGAGTTAGAACTTCACCATAGAACCAAACAAGAGAAAGTACCTCGGACTTTATTCAGGGGGAAGGACAGGAGGAAGTAGTGTGCTTATGATTGACAGCTTGACCTTTAGACTCAGACAGATCTGGGATAAGGCCAGGATCCTCAACATGCAAATTGTGTGACCTGAGGCAAATTGCTCAACTTCTCCAAGCTTTTGTGTTCTCACCTGTGAAATGACAATAATAAATAATCCAGACTTTACAAGTATATACAAGATTAAGACCAATAAATTACTAGCAAATTTTCCACAGTTCCTGGCCCATGGTAGACATCTAATAAATGGGATGCACCATTTTTGTAATTTGTAGGAAAAGATACAAAGAAACTTTACACTAAACCCTTATTTCAATTTTGCTCTTGTATAAAATTACTTGTTATTTTTGATAATTCTTTCCTAATATTTACAACACAAGATCCTACATACACTAATAGCAAGAAATCTACCTAAATCTCCACAGCCCTTTGTAAAAAATATTCGTGGTAACAGATAAAAATGAAAACATGACATCAAAGAAGTGTGGGTACCTAGGGAAGAAAGCAATTTATATTCCTAAAGACCTTTCATTCCAGCCACCCTAGCAATGACATACTATATGAAGCCATAGACCTCTGTAGCAGAACAAGTGAGCTGTCCACTTGGGACAGGACCTACCACTCATAAATGACTCTAATACATAGGAACACAGAAAAAAAAAACTTGAAAAGACAGGTAACAAGTTTGAGAAATGTATGACCCATACTCTGGCAGCCAGGGGAAAGAAAAATTAACCCAACTGTAGATGAACAACTTTTATTTACAGAATGAATCATAACCCATTTAACCATTTTGTTCTATGTGGTCCTATGTGCTTTCTTTTTACAATGTGAATGTTGATGCTACCAGAATTTTGATAGTCTTTTCTTTTATAGAAGCAACTCAGTATAGTAATAATAAATTCAGAACCTTCAGATTCCAGCTCTTTCCTTGATCATGTGATTTAAAATAATTATTCAACCTTTGTGCACCTAACTTTCCTCCTGTGTAAAATGGGATAATGAAAGTTCTACTTCACATGCCTGCCATAAAGATGAAGCCATTTCATACATACATATGTTCACATACCTAGAATAATAACACTGGTCTGTCTGATGGTGTAGGCTTATCATCCCAAGTACTCAGGAGGCTGAGGCAAAAAGTTCAAGATCTGCCTCAGCTGTGGAGTGAGTTCAAGTCCAGCCTGGGCAACTTAGTTGGGGAGGGCTGGGGAGATAGTTTAGAGTTAGTGACTAGCTTGGCATGTTTAAGACCTTGAGTTCAAGCTCCAGGACCAATTCTTAAACCTCTCCAAAGAAAGAGGTACCCAGTACAAAGAAAACACCCTAGATGGTAACTACTATAGTACTAAAGTTGCAACAGGGCATTTTATTATCATATTCTTGATTTTTTTTAATGCTGACACTTTTTAAATTACTATAATGCATCAATTTATATTGACAGTGGTTACATTTTTCCACGGTTTCTTCATAATTCTATGACATATCCTCAAACATATTAAATGTGAGACATCACTCTGATGTTGCTTTCAATGTGGATTTATTACATTGTTACTTAGAGAACTCTTACAATTGACTGTTTCCTTACTGCTGTTGATGCCCTCATGTTCCCTAGTTGCTGGTGTCAGAAAGCTTTCGCTTTCTCTAAAGTCTAACTAATTCAAAATGCCATTTTACCTTTAATTCCAGCACTCAGGAGGCAGAGGCAGGTAGATCTCTGTGAGTTCAAGGCCAGCCTGGTCTACAAAACAAGTTCCAGGACAGACAGGACTATTACACAAAGAAACCCTATCCTGAAAAACAAAACAAAAAAAAATGACATTACTTATTTGTCAATTTCCTTCGAGGAATCCCCCCATCTCTTGTTTTCTTTCTTTTATTCTTCTATTGTTTTTTCACTTTATAGGCATTTTAAATGTTTATGGAAGCACGTGTTTCCATCTTCTATTTTTTCTCATGGCTGTTTCCTGTCCTCTTTTTTTTTTTTTCTAACCACTGTATTTGTTAATATTTTACTTCCTGTAGTTTTGTCCTTAAGGGCAGACTGTTAATCATCCTAGTACCTGTGCAGCTAGCCTAGCTCCAGCATATAATCAACAGCCAAAAAATAGTTGTGGAGTGAATAATGAAGGAACTAGAGTAGACATTAGTCCGAAGACCACAGAGGCACAGGGTAACACAGTAAGGCCATGTTCCTTTAATAGCTGAGTTAGGAAAACCACACACTTCACCTGCATACTATAGCCTCTTAGAGCTGGCTTTTCCATTAGATTGGCCTTCCATGTGCCCATTACTTCTTCCACTGATTCTGTCCTTATGATCTTTTGTTATCATTGGCTCCAGAGGGTTACTCTTGGCATCTGGTAACTGCTTCTTCAGAATGTCATTCTGCCCTTCTAGTTTCTCTACTAAGTCTGGACTTGGGGGCTCTCCCTTAAGTCTCAAGTGTGGCTAAAGCAGCTAAGAGTGTGAGTTAATGGTGGAGTGCTTATTTAACATGTCTAAGGAACTGAGTTTAATCCCCAGAACCACAAAAAGTGATTGATTGATGGATTGATTGATTGATTGATTGATTGACAATTGACAAAAATATGATGCAGATTTGGTATGATTTTTGTTATTGTTGCTTGTTTTCACACCTCATCTCTGAACAAGGGTAAGATCTATACAAACATATTTCAGTCGCTCTCCCTCCCTTCCCTGTCCTCTCCTTCTCCTTTCTCTCTTTTCCTCTTCCCCCCTCTCCTCCCCTGCCTTATTCCTTTTACCCTTAAATCAGCTACTTTGGAAGGATAAAATCCATGTCCAAGGCTATATGTTTTTCTGCTCTGATCCTGAAAACAATAAGCAGACAACAAACAACAAAACACCAGCCAGTAAACTCATTTTACACTTTTAAGTCAAAGTCATCAGCTTATCAGAGACTTCAATTTTCTCCAAAAGCAACAAGTAGGTATTTACTGAACTGGGTAATTTAAAAGGTTCATTCTGGTGATTTTCTCAAAACAAAGAAATTCTTCTCCAATGATCATTTGATGACTTCACTGCAGTAAAAAAGAAATGAGGCCTGGGTGGGGCTGGAGGTGGGAAGCTTATTACTTTAATCCCAGCACTCAAGAGCCAGAGGCATGAGGTGGATCTCTGTGAGTTCAAGGCCACCCTGGTATAGTGAGTTTCAGGACAGTCAGGCCTACTTAGTGAGACCTTGACTATAGATGATAGATAGATAGATAGATAGATAGATAGATAGATAGATAGATAGATATCCTATTCATTTGAATGCAGGTCTAATATTCTGGTAATATATTACATTTTTTGGGAACCACCTTAAGAAAGGGTGTGCTTTTCTGGCTTTAGTTTCTCATTCAAAGGGCCCTGAGGGAATAAGTGGGCTATTGACTATCTCATTTCAGCAGGTGAAAGAAAACTGCTGGGACAGTGAGGAGACCTTGGAAATCTATGGGACCTCTTGTAGTGGATCAGTACTTATCCCTAGCATAGGAATGGACTTTGGGAGCCCATCCCACCTGGAGGGATACTCCCTGAGCCTAGACACAAGGGGGTTGGCCTAGACCTTATCCCAAAGAATAAGACAGACTTTGAAGACCCCCTATGGGAGGCCTCACCCTCCCTTGGGAGCAGAAAGGGTATAGGATAGGTAGGGTGTTAGTTGGGGGGCAGGGGAGGAGGGGAGGGAAAGGGACCTGGGATTGACATGTTAATTTTCTTTCTAATTAAATAAAATAAATAAATAAAAGAAAAAATAAATAAAAAGAAAGAAAACAGCTGGCAACTTTTAGATGATTTAACGAAAAATTCTAAAACAAGCCAAGTCCTGTTGGGCAGAATAAGTGTACCTACTGTGTGGTGAGGGTCTGGGCAGCCTCTTACAGAATGAGTGTGCCTACTGTGTGGTGAGGGACTGGGTTAGCTCTTTTTCAAGTGTCATCTATTTTTTTTGTTGTTGTTGTTCTAGGGACTTTGTTTTTTCTTTTCTTTTGAGCCGGGGTTAAATATGGAGCCAAGACTAGCCTTGGAATTTGTTATGATGCCTTAACTGTTCTTAAATTCGTAACCCTCCTGCCTCAGCATCTAAGTACAGGGATTACAGCCATATGGCTATCAGACTGAGCCTAACTTGGTGTCTTGCTGGCGCTTGAGTGACAGTTCCTTTCCTGGTGATTCATTTCAGCTGAGCTCACCATATTTGAAATCCACTTAATTATTCATTATTATTACGTTCCTCTCGTTTCCCTTTATTGCCTTTAAAACCTTAGAACCTAGCAAGAATAATTTTTGTTTACTTGATAATACTGCTCAATTACTTAGCCAAATATTCTTGGAATCATTTTCTCAAATTCTATAAAGTATTCTCTGATTTTGGTGGGAACATGCTACATCTACCTGTTAATTTGAGAAGTGTCTTTTCTATTACTTTTATTATTGTTTCTTCCATCATTTGTTTTTTAAACTTTCTTTCATTGATGTTTGAGTAGTTTGTAAGAACTTTTCAGGCTATTCTAACTAGCTCATCACTACTAACGGAACATTTAGGAAAGACTGAGGTGTTTTCAGTATCCAGTGTTTTCCCATCTCGGATGCCTTCAGCACCTGACAGCTTTGCAGGAGTAGGGATGATTAATTTACGTTTTTTGTTTCTTTGAATCACATTTTTGCCAATATTTGCTTCTCAGTTTTTTTTTTTTTTTTTGAAGTCATACTGTGACAGTAAAAGCAAAATTGACATTAAACTGGGCGATAACAGAGACAAAGAGCACCTTTGCTTTGTTCCTCTTTTTTTTTTTTTTTTTTTTTTTTTTTTTTGGTTTTTCAAGAAAGGGTTTCTCTGTGGTTTTGGAGGCTGTCCTGAAACTAGCTCTTGCAGACCAGTCTGGTCTTGAACTCACAGAGATCTGCCTGCCTCTGCCTCCCAAATGCTGGGGGTTAAAGGCATGTGCCACCACTACCCAGCACTTTGTTCCTCTTTTGAAGGGACATGTTTGTTAGATTTGCTCCACCCCTTAATAATGTCCTCTTAATTTTAGAGTCTCTTAGTCTTTCCTTTTTAACCTTTCACTTCTTTTCCTCATTTTTGCATTGCTGGGAATGAAGTCAACTTCATTGGGTCCTTTACCACAGTTACCACTTCCAGCCCTTTACTTTTTAGTGTGATGAAAAGCCAATAATTTTTAGGGTGTTTTAAGACTGAAGATTGAATTTAATCACCTATCATTTAGGGTTTTTATTGAGATGATTCTGTGGTTTTATTGCTGATGTTGCTGTTAGGTGGTATTTATCCAGACAGTTTTCTCTTTGCTGAGTATTCATTGATCCAGAGAATTCCTCTCATTGCTGGTCTTGACCAATCACCCATCACAATTTACCACATCCCACATTTTATTCTCTTCCTGGAACTTATCATTGTCATCTTGAATTTGCTTATTTGTGTACACGTGCATTGCCTCCTGCAATGCAGGTGACCCTGTGACACTGAGCAGATCCTTACTGCAGGATTACACTGTAAACAGACTAAGCTAGAGCTGTAATCACTGTCTTGAAACTAATGAGACCCAAAGCTGCTTCCTAAATCCTGGCTTCCGGTTGTATAAGGACTTGATGTGCCTCAGCTTCTTTGGTCTCAATGAGAGCTGAGGTTTCTGTACACATGGATTAGATGGTTATGCTAATATAATGAGAGGCCTTTCTCTTTAATTTTTTTAAAGCAAAAGACAAAATATTTCCAAACAAGTAAGGAGATGAAGATAAGAAATAACGCTTAGCTGGGTGGTGGCACAGGCCTTTCCTCCCAGCACTTGAGAGGCAGAGGCAGGCGGATCTCTGTGAGTTTGAGGCCAGCCTGATCTACAGAGCTAGTTCCAGGACAGCCAGGGGTACACAAAGAAACCCTGTCTTGAAAAAAAAACAAATAAATAAATAAACATTTGAATTCCATTCCAGATGGACACTGCTCCAGTTATTATCACTCAGGGTCTTCCTCTATAAAATGAGGGGTCTATGTAGACTTAAGATGACTTCTAGCTGAAATTCAAAAGAAATAATTTGATGGAAATTTATAAAATCAATATCGATAAACTGTTTTTAGATCTAAATTATGAAGTAAACTCTGGTAAACCTTCAAGTATTGCTCTTACCCAAATACAATGGTGGCATTATAAGATTTTTTTTTCTTTCCCTAACCATCTAATGATGTCCTCCAGTTAAGTTGCATGCTGAGTGTGCTGCTGTTTATGTCTAATACCAGGACTTGGAGGCTGAACCAAAGGTTCAGCCTGAGCTACATGCCAGAGCAACAGAGTGAGAACCTGTCTTAAGAAAAACCACGGGGCATGGTAACTAAAGAATTTAATCTCAGCACTTAGGAGGCAGAAGCAGGCGGATCGCTGAGTTCAAGGCCAGCCTGGTCTACAAAGTGAGTGCTACACAGAGAAACCCTGTCTTGAAGAAAAACAAAAACTTCCTCAGAAACATGGACCTGGACAAGTTCTTCTCCAGGGGATATGACTCAATTGGTAAGTAAGTGCTTGCCCTCCCATCACCCCTGTAATCATGAAGAATTGAGTCTGAATCTCCAGAGCCTCTGTAAAATCAGCAGAGCAATGCATATCTCTATCCCCAGGGCCTTTCAAGCAAGATGGGAGGCAGAGACAGGGGAGTCCCCAGAAGCTCACACGTAGGCCAGGCATATGAACAACAAAGAGACCTGCCTCAGAGTGGACAGTGAGAACCAACACTCAATATTGTCCTCTCACCTACACACACAGGGGGCAGGGGAGACATACATACACACAGAAACACACACACACACACACACACACACACACACACACACACACACAGAGAGAGAGAGAGAGAGAGCCAGAGATAGACATGGGGAGAGAGAAAGAGAGGGAGAGGGAGGCATACGTATACACAGAAACACACAGAGAGAAAGAGAGAGAGATACTGAGATATACACACACACATACAGAGATACACACAGACACAAAGACACACACAGAGACACATGCAGACAAAGATACATGCACACATACATACACACACAGATACATAGAAAGACACACAGACAGACAGACAGACAGACAGACAGACAGACACACACACACACACACACACACACACACACACACACACACACTTTCTACAATAGAAAACTATAGAGCTCCTTCACTTTTCTGCTTGATTTAGGATCTCTTCCTCCCATCCCCTCCTCTCTGTCTGTCTGTCTCTGTCTGTCTCTGTCTCTGTCTCTGTCTCTGTCTCTCTCTCTCTCTCTCTCTCTCTCTCTCTCTCTCTCTCTCTCTCTCTCTCTCCCCAAACTATGCCACTGACCATCACTTCTGACCACACCAAACCATCTGTGGTCCAGATGTGGCACCTCCTCCCATCCCCAAGGACTTTGGAATTTAGATAAGGAAAATACAAACAAACGTGGAAAGTGAATTGATCCTTAATGCCGGAAGCATTAGATATAAACCTTAGGTATACAGAGCAGCTATGCTTCCCAGAGAAGGATGTCTGCAGAGACAAGAGGGCAGCAGATGGTCCCAGAACTAGATGGCTCCTCAGCTCCAGAACAGATTGTTCCATTTCTCCAGGGCACTTCCAATGAAGCCGCCTTTTTTGCCTCAACAGTCTGACTTTCTTGCCTTCTCTCCTCCTTACACTCCCAATACCTAAACTAATACAAGTTATATTCAAACAGAATGAAACATCTGTTCTTCTAATAATCTCCTGACAGGGGAAGACTCCTGTCATGGCTGCTGGTCTGTGGCACTTCTGTTTCTTGCCTTCATGATTACATTACCATTTCTTTCTAATTGAATTTTCTATTAGCTTAGCTTCTCTAAGCTACAGTTGACCAGTCCAGGTTAAAGCTACTTCTACCTTGACCCTCTGTTTCTGAGCCCTCCTCCTTCAGACCTGTTGCTCTAAGTACTCTTCCCAAGGAAGAAAACAGAATCGACATGGACCTAGTAACTGTATGTAGACTTTTCTTGCACCAATAAAATGGGCCTGAATCATACTTCCTCAGACCCTGAAGTGAGAAGGGAAAAGATGTGGATAGTTTGTGAGAAACCATTTTGATAATATCCCAGTCTTTTGGCTAAAATCAAACAGTTAAACAAAGAAACAAAAAAAAACCAAAAACATCCTTAGATATAAAGAATCACAGTTAACCCTCAATACAGTAAAGTGATAAGATTCTTTTTCCGTGGCCCTAATCCTGTATCATGTCTATGTTTGACAATTTTCTTAGTTAGGGTTTTTATTGCTGTTAAGAGACACCATAACTAAGGCAAACTTTTATAAAGAAAGCATTTAATTGGGATGGCATGCAGGCAGACATGGTGCTGGAAGAGTAGCTAAGAGTCCTACAGCTTGCAGGCAACAGGAAGTCGATTGAGACACTGGGCAGTATCCCAAGCATAGGAAACCTCAAAGCCCCCACAGTGACACACTTCCTCCAACAAGGCCATACCCACTCCCGCAAAGCCACACCTCCCAATAGTGCCACTCCCTGAGATTTCGGGGGGCCAATTACATTCAAACAACCACACCAGTATAATTATAAACTCCAAGGCTCCGAACATACTTCTGAGAAAGACCACAAATTATTTGAGCAAGAATGAAAGCTCTCTTCTGTGTAGTCCTGAGAAAATACGAGCCACCCTGCCTCAGTTGGCAAACACAGGCCCCATGGAATGGTGACAGGTTTTTGACCAACTGCCAATCTATTGAATCTTGAAGGAAGAACAACAGTGAAAACTAAGAACAAAACAAGAGTGAAAGCTGAGAAATTTGTGGAAAACCAATCTAAAAATGAAGGAAAAAAGCAGGGAGTCTGGGTGCACATCTTTAATCCTAGCACCCAGGAGGTAGGAAAAGTGGATCACTATGAATTTCAGGCCTCGCCCGGCTCCCCATAGCATGAAAGTGGGGTTGTCCAAGTTACATGCAACTTTAGCACCCCAAGGGAAAATTTCACAAAGTTACCTTAATTAATCTCTTTGAAAGTTTTGGATGCAGCAAGGCTTCGTGGGTCTGTGGAGTATGTGGGATGCTTGATTATCTGCCTGAATTTCTGGCTGAAATTTCCAAACTTTTCTGTGACCTGTGCTTGCTCTCTATCAAAACTGACTCATTTGAACTACTATGCCTGTAGGTAGCTTCATTTTTAATCTGTAAATTTTGCACTGGAGCAGGGCATTGGTGGCTCATGCCTTTAATCCCAGCACTTGGGAGGCAGAGGCAGGAGGATTGCTGTGAATTCAAGGCCAGCCTGGTCTCCAGAGCGAGTGCTAGGATAGGCTCCAAAGCTACACAGAGAAACCCTGTCTCAAAAAAACAAACAAAAAAAATGCACTGGAAGGAGAATCAGGCAAAGCTCTGTGAGTTCAAGGCCACAGACTGAGGCCCTACACACACATGTGTGTGCACACATGTATGCACAGACACCCCCTTCATGGGTAGAATGTCTCTGATTTGTGAATGTTTCTGTTTCATTTATAATTAATCTTGTACAGAATTATAAAAACAAAGCAAGAAGGGCTGAATAGATGGCTCAATAGTTAAGAGCACTGGCTGCTCTTCCAGAGGCCCTGGGTTCAATTCCCAGCACTCACTTGGTGGCTCACAACTGTAACTACAGTCCCAGGGGACCTGGACATCATCCTCTTCAGGCCTCCACAGGCACAGCACACATGTAGTGTACTGATATACACAAGCAAACAAATAGACACATAAAATCTAAAACAAAAATTTTAAAACATATGGTAATTTTAGATCAATTACATTAAAATCATAAGAGTGAGTTTTTAGTTATCCATGGAATTCATTTTAAATTTAATTTAAAATATTTTATTACAATGTGAATCTGATAGATAACTCAAAATTATACACAGCAAAATGCTTTTTTTCCCCTCTTAGTCAAACTAAAAAATGAAACCATGGCCAGACCTCATTTTATAGCTTCTGTAAATAGAGTAAAAAATTCAGTTCTAGGAACTGAGCCTTTCATCCCAGCACTTGGAAGGCAGAGGCAGGTGGATGTCTCTGAATTTGAGACCAGACTGGTCTACATAGCAAGTTCAAGGACAGCCGGGGCTACAATAATAGAAAAGCCCTGTCTCAAAAAAAAAAAAATCAATTTCAGGAGCTGGAGAGATTAATTAGCAGTCAAAGGACCTGAGTTTGGCTTCTAGAACCCACAAGGTGGCTCACAACCATCTGTAACTCCAGGTCCAAGAGAGCTGAAGCCTTCTTCTGACCTCCTTGGCACCAGGCACACAAGGCACACACATGGTATATATACATGCATACATAAAATAAAGTAAATGTAAAAAGTTTTTTAAAATTTAATTCCAAAATTAGCAAGATTGCTCATCTGATGAAGGTGCTTACCACCAAACCTGACAACTCAAGTCTGTTCCTGGCCCCACATGGTGGAAGCAGAATTTGACCTAATTCCCATGAGTTGTGTCCTCTGACCTCCAAGAGCACAAATTCACATAGAGACACACTGAATGAGTGTTGTAATAAAATAGTTTTAGTTCAATTATATATATTATATATTTATATATCAAATATACTATACAAAATATATATTATATATTTAAATAATATAAAAATCTAATACTTTTTTATATCTTAGTCAAATTAAAAATGAAATGATGGGTCAAGATGGCACTGAAGGTGAAGAACGAGATTCCTGCCCCTCCCAAAGCTATAGCCAAAGCAAAGGACTTAAAAACCAAGAAGGCGGTGCTGAGAGGCATCCACAGCCACAAAAAGAAGATCCATTTTTCACCCATCTTCCGGAGGCCCAAGACCACGAGGCTCCAGAGGCAGCACAAATACCCTGGAAAGAGGGCCCAGGAGAAACAAGCTTGAGCACTATGCTGTCATCAAGTTCCCCCACTAGGTCAGCCATGAAGAAGACAGAAGACAACATCACACTGTGTTTATTGTGGATATCAAGGCCAACAAGCACCAGCTTAAGCAGGCTGTGAAGAAACTCTATGACACTGATGTGGCCAAGTCAGTACCCTCATAAGGCCTGGTGGAGAGAAGGAGACCTGTGTTTGGCAGGCTTCTGATTATGAGGCTCTGGATGTTGCCAAGAAAACTGGGATCATCTGAGTCCAGCTGGCTAATTCTAAATATATATGTTTTCACCATAGAAAGGAATGAAGGGAAGGAGGGAGGGAGGGAAGATTTTATTAGTATCAAATATTCTGGCTTAACCTGCTAGGCATATTAGAAAATTACAAGTCTCTGAAAATGATAGTAAAGGGCATTTTATAAAGATTTAAGTCTATAGATGAGAAAAGAACTGGAGAAGGCTACTGCTGACAAGGAATGCTGAAGAAGAGTCCACATGCCTCCAGATCTGCTGTTAGTAATGTTAGAAGTGGTGTCATTTCAGCTAGTGAGTCAGTACCCATTCCAAGCATAAGAATCACTGCAGGAATTCACCGAGTGACAGTCACTTTACAAGCATAGTCTCATCTAATCTTCTCACCACCACAGGTGGGTATCACTACTGCTCTCATAGTACAGATGAGGAAACCAAGGTTTTCTAAGGGTGATCAGCGTCTCGAGAAGGCAAAGCTAGGATTTGATTTATGTAGATATTTTTCCAAAGATGATTGAGTATGATCAATAATAATACAAAAACAGGTCTGGAAAGATACCCCAATGGTTGAGAGAGTGTAGTCCTCTTTCAGAGGACCTGAGTTCCATTCCCAGCACACACATAGATACAGCTTACTACAGCCTGTAACTCCACCTCAAGGGGCAACACCCTCTACTTGTTCTGGCCTCCATAAGTACCTGTACTTATGTGCATGCACAAATCATGCCAATTTTCTTGTGATTGCTGGTGCTTATGTATTTAATTCCAGCCATTTTCCAGTAGGTGGGTGGTGACAAGCCATTTTGATTTCTTGTTCATTAAACTGATGGTTCATTACACCAGCTGGAGTTTATTACTGAATAGGCCATGAAAACCTCTGATAAATCAGCCTTGATCATGATGTGCAACTTTTACATGTTGTTGAATTCTGTTTGCTAATAATTTGGCAAGAATTTCTGAGCTAATTTTTGTGAGAAATGGTCTATCTATACTTTTCATTTTCATACTTTGATTTTGGCCTCAGAGGAGCAGCTATCTAAAGTGAATTAGTTGAGTTCCCATTTTCCTTAATAGCTTCAGGCTCTTCAAGATATCGACTCTCTGTTGGGTGGATCACAGTCATTTTTATTGTATGAATGCATTTACGAATGTTTTGCTTAATGCAACAGTTCTCAACCTTTGGGGGGTCAATATTAGATATCCTGAATATCAGGTATCAGGTATTTACATTACAACTCTTAACAGTAGCAAAATGACAGTTGTGAAGTAGCAATGAAATAATTTTATGGTTGGATCATCACAGTATAAGGAACTAACTGTGTTAAAAGGTCACAGCATTAGAAAGGTTGAGAACTACTGGTTTAATGTCTTTCTTAGGTTCCATGGTTCCTGTAATTCTTCTTTTACAATTTCCTCTTTAGAGAACTCCACTTAACTATCTTTTTCTTCAGAAAAATCCCTCTGGTGACAAAAATGTTTTAGTTTCCTTTCATCTAAGAATGTCATCACTTATTGTTCCTTCTCAGGGCTCTTTTGTTAGGTTTGAGACTTGAGTGGGTTTTTTCTCTTTGAGTGAGGTTGGGGTTTTGTTTTTTCCTTTCTGTACTTGGCAAGATGTGGCATGCCTTCCTTGTGCCTCTAGGGTTTCTGAAATCTACTGTCATTTGGATTGTTCTCCCCTGGAGGGAAGGTGCCCTTTCCCATTTCTTTCTTTCTTTCTTTCTTTGTTTCTTTGTTTCTTTCTTTCTTTCTTTCTTTCTTTCTTTCTTTCTTTCTTTCTTGAGGGAAGGTGCCCTTTCCCTTTTCTTTCTTTCTTCCTTCCTTCCTTTCTTTCTTTTTCTTTTTTTTTGTTCTCAGAAGTTGAATGATAAGGTGTCTTGGCTTAGATATCTTTGCATTTATACTACTTAGATTGCATGTGTTTGTTTTAAATAATAGCCTTATTGAGATATAATTTGTATGCCATAAAATTTAGTCTGTTAAAATATACAATTCAGTAGCTCTTGGTGTATTTACAGGGTTGTGAAAGCTTCACTATCTAATTTTAGAACTTTCACCACCTCAGAAAGAAACCCTATACTTACTAGCTGTCACTGCACCAAGCCTGCCTACACCCTTAGCAACCACTAACATACCTCCTGTTTCTACACAGTTGCCCATGACAGAACTTTCCCATAAATTTCACAGTCATTCAATATGTGACTTTTAAAAAAAACTAGCTTTTTTTATCTAGCATCTTTTCAGGTTTCATTCATATTATAACACATTCATATTTAATCTTAACAAAATATTGCATTCTGTTTTTAGTACCAGATAATAGTCTTATATAGAAAATATTCATTAATCAGTTGATAGATACTTCTATTATTGTTTTACTTCTGGGCTACTTACAGTCACAAGTAATGCTGCTGTGAACATTTGTACACAGTTTTTGGGTAGACCTGTTCTCATTTCAGCTTAGAGAACTACTGAGAGACAGGGAGACTGTGGATTTAATTGTTTGAGGAACTGCTAGACTGTTTCCCAAAGCAGCCATAGCATTTTATAGCCCTACTAGTGAGGCATGAGGGTGCCAGTTCCTCCTGTGCTCCCAATACCAAGGGAATTACCATAGCTATCCTATTGGGTATCACGTGGAACCTCTGTGTTTTGATTTGCACATAGCTACTGATGCAGAGCTTCTTATAGTCTTTTAATTCATTTTTTAAAAATGTATTTCTTGACTGAGCTTGGAGGGACACACCTTCAATCTCACCACTCCTGAGGCATAGGCCTGTGAATCTCTGTGAAGTCAAGACCAGCTTGGTCTACATAGCAAGCACTAGGCCAGCCTAGTGAAGCCCTATTTTAAAAAGAAAAGATATATTTCACAGGTGGTGGTGATGCACACCTTTAATCCCAGCACTTGGAAGGCAGTTCCAGGTCAGCCTGGTTTACAGATCTAGCTCCAGGACAGCTAGGGATACACAGACAAACCATGTCTTGAAAAACCAAAAAGAAGAAGAAGAAGAAGAAGAAGAAGAAGAAGAAGAAGAAGAAGAAGAAGAAGAAGAAGAAGAAGAAGAAGAAGAAGAAGAAGAAGAAATGTTCAATTTTCAGCACTTGCAATATGATCGAATTGGAGTTATTTTTTAATCTACAGTATGATGTACAGAATCAACTTGACTCCTTGGCATACATTTACTCAATCACAATAGTACTGTTTTTTTAAAAAGGCTATCTATCTTGCTTCCATTTAACTATGTTGAGACCTGCTGTGGAATAACCCTTCAGTATACTGTGTGAATATATGTCACTATGATTGGCTTAATAAACAAGCTGACTGGTCAATAACTGAACAGGACAAAGTTAGGTGAGCGAGCCAAACTGAGAATAATGGGATGAAGAAGGATGGAATCACAGGAGATGGCAGCCACTGAGGAATCAGGCAAAGAATAAAGAAGTATGGGTTAATTTAAATGTAAGAGTTAGCTAGTAACACACCTCGGCTATTGGCTGCACATTTATAATAAGTCTCTGAGTCAGTTATTTGGGAAGTGGCTGCTGGTTATTTGGAAGCCGGCAGTCAGGACAGGAAAATTCTGCCTATAGAGACTTTGTTCAGATGTACTCAGCTTCTTGAATTATAGGTTTATATCTTTCAACAGACCTCAAATACTTTCTGCTATTACTTATTAAATTTTTTTAAAAAATCCTTTTCCTTCATTCCTCCCTGAAGTCTGATGATTCACTATTGGACCATTTATTATGGTCACCCGGTTCCATGATACTGTTTGATTGCTTTGTAGGCTGTTCTCTCTTTGTTTGACTAGATAATTTCTTTACCAAGGTCTTTGTTTCTTTCCCCTGTCTCCTCTATTCTGTTGCTAAATTTGTCCCTGCATTTTAGTATGATAGTTTTATTTTTCAGCTCTGAAAATTTCACTTTAATTTTCTTTATATTTTTCTATTTCATTAAGACTGTCTCTTGCTCTCTTTGTTTTTTGGAGACAGTGTCTGACTGTGTAGCCTTGGCTAGCCTGGACCTCATAGAGATCTACCTTCCTGTCTCCTGAGTGCTGGGATTAAATGTGTGGGCTACCTCTTGGCAGACAATTCTAACACCACTAATTTTTTTGACAGATCTATTTGTTTTATTTTGTGTATGTAAGTGTTTTGCCTGCATGTTTGTCTGTGTACCTCCTACATGCTTGCTGCCCATGGAGGTCCAAGTGTCTTTCTTTGACACTGAAGAGAGAAGGCCTCAGAGGTGATAAAATTATAGACATTATCCTAGGGAAGAAGGGACTAGGCACCTTACACTAACTGCCTAAGAGTAGAAATCTGGGCTTTCTGTTAGGCATTATCATATGCACAAAGGGCAAATGAAATAACAGGAAAGAAAATTAAATAAGCCATGCTAATAAGCTTTAATGATGGATAAGAGTTATTATTTAAAACACATTTTTAATTTAGGCTAAAAGATAGAAACAAAGACCACCTAGATAAACATCTACCCAGAACCAATTTTTTAAAAATGTGAATGCACTTTATTTAATTAATTTTTTGGTTTGGTTTGGTTTCTAGAGACAGGGTTTCTCTGTGTAGCTTGGAGGCTGTCCTGGAACTAGCTCTTGTAGACCAGGCTGGTCTTGAACTCACAGAGATCTGCCTGTCTCAGCCTCCCAAGTGCTGGGATTAAAGGTGTTGGCCACCACGCCTGGCTACCCAGAACCACTTTACAGTAATGTTTTTAATTCAATGCTATGAAAGAATAGATTCTTGATTTATCTCATGTCAATCTTATAACATCTGATAACCAAATATTTTTTAAGATTTTGAGGGAATAAATCTTCTTACATATATGAATGAATAATCAATCCCTCCTCCCTTCCAATTAATTTCATTTATTCCCAAAGTATTATCTAGGTGAATCCATGTTAATTGCTTGGTAGGTTTTTTTTTATTTTATTTTACTAAGAAAAAAAATGTATCATTTCAAGCAAAATTAGAATTCTTTCGAATTCTCTGTACGCACTTACAAGCTTGGTAGGTTTTATAACTGTCATTAATTGCTAATCTTTCTGATTAGTTTTAGATTTATTTATGTGTATGAGTGTTTTGCTGACATGTATGTCTGTGCACTATGTGTATGCCTGGTGTCTGAGGAGGTCAGAAGAGGGCATTGGATCCCCTGGAACTGGAGTTATGAAGTTATGATCTACCATGTGAGTTCAGGAATAGAATGCAGTTCCTCTGGAAAAAACAAGGGTTCTTAACCCACTGAATCGTCTCCAGCCCCTAATCTTTTAGATTTAAACACAATTTATTTTATTTTTTAAACTCCAGGGATGTAAAATTCAATTACCACAATCTTATACAAGTCCCTATTCTACAATGCAATCTTTTAAGTACAAAAATAAGACTTGTTTGCATTTTCCCTGCAGTAAATTTCCTTGGAGACACCAAACAGCTCTGGAGAAAGGTTTTCATTACATTGTTTTTCTTAGGAACATATTTCCTCTTAGAAACCTCCTTCCAACGTCTAAGTTAACTTTATAAGATGTTGATATGCATATTTTAGTTACTTGATTTTTTTTTTAGACTAGGTTTCTCTGTGTAGTCCTGGCTGTCCTGGAACTCTCTCTGAAGACCAGACTGTCCTGGAACTCAGTAATCAGCCTGCTTCTGTTTCCAGAGTGCTGGGATTATAGGTATGCACCACCACACCCAGCCATGTTTTAGTTATTTTAAATATTTCCTCTTCTATGTTCATCTTTCTGATAATAAAATCATCTTTTAGTCTAAAAGTTTGAGTTAAACTAATTGTAATGAGTATTACAATAGAAGATTCCTAAGTTTCTTAATAAATAAGCCATCTTAATAAATATTTAACATTTTCTAAAATTAGGTACTATAACTTTATGTATAAAGTGATGAAGAGCAAACATTGCCTAAACAGAAAGTATGTGACACTAAGGCAGTTAAAAATGCTAGTGTACGGATAATTCTCACTGACAACTCACCTTAGGAAATAAGGAGCACCTTGCTATGCTCCTTATTTACAATATTCATACAGAGTAAATTTGTGTAAAAATAATCAGGCAGGGAAGGAGAACAATCCGTATCCCTTCGTTACTATCATGACAATTGGGTTTTAAAATGTCTACCTCTCCCATTTTAAAAACATTTTCACTTTGAAATTACAGTACTTTTCTCATGGTTGCTGTATAAATCGAGAAGAGCTAATTATTTTCAAGCTCAGACTAGTTTTATATTAGATACATACCTAGAGAATTAATTTAATTTTCTAAATAGTTTCATTTGGTTTATACAGTGCTAGATCAGCACATCTCAGAAGCCCGTCTGGTACCAAGCGGGTAGCGGTCCGCCCACATCCATCTGCCTAGTACTGGGGAAGCTGTCACTGTTCGACTGTGGCATAGGAGGCGTTTGGTGTCGCAGAGGCTCCCGGGGCTCGGCTGCCACTCGGGGGCTGTAGCGGGGAGACACGAGTGTGGCCCGGGCACGTCACCTCCTGGAAGGGCCCTGCATCTAGGCGTTCACCCTCTCGGGCTGGGCCTGCGGGGTCGCGGCGGGCGCGAGGGCGTGTGAGGCGGGCGCGGGGCCGAGGCCGCGACCCCGGGGTCCTCTCGGGAAACCGCTGCCGGGCGCCGCCCGACGCAGGCCCTCAGGCCCGCGGGCCCAGGTCGCGGTTTTCCCAGCCCCGCCGCCGTTGCCAAGGCGACCGCCGCCGAAGATTCCCGCGCCGGGCTCCGCCCCCCGGCCAATCGGACCGGCGCTCGCCCGAGCCCAGATTCTCTTTGTTCCGCAGCCATTTCAGGCCCCGGACGGGAGGCAGCGCCGCTTCGGCAGAAGGCCCGAGCGCCGGAGGCCTCTGGGATGGTGTGGGACCGGGTAGGTGGCGTGAGGGTGCGTGGCCGGGGCGGAGGGGCGGAAGCGGCCGAGCGAGCTCCGACCCGCCGCCGTGCCGAGGCGACGGAGCTCGGCTGCCCGCTCTCCTGGACCCGGCCCGGCCGTTTGGAGCCCGCCGGCGACGGCGCGGTTCTAAGCCCAACAGCTGCCGCCCCGGGCGCCCTGCGGGACCCGGACGAGGCGGGTGGCGCCCCCGGGGAGGCGGGAGGGCGGCTGCCGGGGCGGGCTGGTGCGGTGCCTGTCAGGCCGCATCGTGCGAGGGCCCGAGGTCGCCGGTCTTTGTCCCGGAGCTCACACACCTCGGTTTCTGCAGCCGTCTCCCCCGAGGGCCTGCTGGCCTGGCGACGTGTTTACATCGTTTTAATGTTTGTAACTACGGGTTTTGCTTCGGTTTGTGGGGTTTGCACGTCTGTCCCTGCCCTGTCCGTACACGCCACGGGGAACGGCCGCCGAGGCACAGACCCGCCACCACAATCAAACTGGTTTTAGAAAGGCTTTCTTCCTCTTAGAAATGATCTCGCGTTGTTTAATTTTTTAATCACGTGGGTTTTGCAGGGATTGTTTACAGTTTCACTTTGGTATGCCAATCGCAAATCAGCAGCGGTAACTGTAGAAACGAAGTTGGAGGTTCTCCACTAATTGGGAAGGTTGTATGAAGCCGCTTAGTTTGTCCTGCTGTAAAACAGTAATGGCTTCAGTGAGTACGTAAGCAGTGCTCCCCCTCCACCCCCCGGGAAAAAAAAAGATGCTTAAGTGCCAAGTGTTTGGTGAAATCAGTGTTTGGAACCGACTTGTCTGGAATATGCCCTTTCAGACGTATTCATCATTAGGATCCCAAAAGTACCTGCTGGATTTTAAGTCTCCTTATCGAATTTTTTCATTTAAGAGTGATAAGAAAGTGTACTTGATGAAGTAGGAGGATTTGGGCTTTGGGGAGAGGTTATGGTTTCTACCCCCTACCCTGCGTCCCAGTTGCTCTAGAGAATGGCTGTCCTGGGTGAAAACTTGGAACTGCAAAGGGAAAATACTAGTTTAGAGGTTCGGATTTCTTTTAAAATCCTTGACACTTGGGTGTGGGTGAATAGTGGTTTGGCAACACTGTTTTCACTTGAGTCAATATAAGCCTGTTGGGTATGAGTGTTTCATTTTCCTTTTCTGAAAAGGGCCCTCCACCTTCCATTAGCTTTCATGTGCTTCCATCACCTCCCCAGTCAGGATACTGAATTCCTCCCATTGAAAGACTTATAACAAATATTTTTTGTACGTCTTCCTCCATTCCTAGAAGCCTTTTCATTACATAATATAAACAGAATAGATTTGGGGGCAGGGTAAAAAATATTATCCTAGCTGTGAGTATTTCATTATCTATATTTGTTATAGTCATTGTTTTCATGACTGATTTTTCCTTATTTATATAATGTTAAAGTGATTGTGTGCATTCAGTTTTCTTAAAAATTGAATAAATTACGTTGAAATGTGAACAAAGTATATTTAAAGGAATTTCTTGTATTTGCTAACCATATTGGGTTTTGCAAGCATTTTTTTAGGAAAAGAAGTCAGGTTATAAGGGAAGCGAAATCAAGTTACACATGAAGTAAATTTAACCAGTATAAACAGAAAAGAGGAGTGCAGAGCAATGGGGATTGCTTTTCTTTGCCAGATATAAAGAATGTGGTACACAGGGCTATGGTGTACACCTTTAATCCCAGCACTCAGAAGGCAGAGGCAGGTGGATCTCCCAGTTCTAGGTCAGCCTGGTCTACAGAGCCAGATCAGGACAGCCAGGGCTACACCAGGGCTACACCTGTCTCAAAAGGCTCATCCCTCCTCCCTCTCCCACCCTTTCCCATACTGTCTTACTTGCAAAGGTTGAGAAAGCTGAACTAGAATATGAATAACTAATGAGGTTTTCAAAATCATGGAGAACAATGCCCTTTCGAAAAAGGGAGGGTTGGAGTGAGTGAAATTTCTCACAAGATGAGGGCCAACTTGCCTAGTGTTAGCCAGGGTCTGGCAGGTCAGAGAGGGGGTGAATTCACAGTAGGACAGATGGTTGTGAGAGAGGGTGGTTTGTGATGAAGTAGGTAGAGGTTAGAGAAGACAGGTTTGAAAAGTGCATTTGATTGTGTGGTTCTGAGATGTCCAGGGAGTGTTCTTGGAAGTACTGTCAGGTGGTATAATAAGTAAGAATGTTAGCTTTTAAATGTCTCAATGATCAAATGAAATATTGAAACAGGAAATGCAGATGGAGTTTTGTCTTGGAATTTCTTTGTTTTTGTTTGTTTGTTTGTTTGTTTGTCTTTTGAGAAAAGGTCTCACTCACTCTGTAGACCAGGCTGGTCTCAGACCCACAGAGATCCACCTGCCTCAACTCCCAACTCCTACCCCCAGTCCTGGGATTCAAAGCATGCTCTACCACATGTGTCTGCCTTCAGATTTTTCTGAAATAGATCCCAGAATGGTGGCCACATCTTATTTCCAAAAGACAGTCAGTGACAGTGGAACTATTTGAACTCAGAGGAAACTGGTTGCTGTTGCTGTGAAGACCATACAGTTGGAATCAATGGGTGCCTTTCTAATGGTTGACTTCATGAAGTAAGATAGAGCTATCCTGTGTGGGGTGGACATCAGGAAAAGACACTTTAAGGCCCTTTGTAATTCTCAGTGTAACTTGAAGCAAGTTACAATGTCTCTGTTTTTTGTCTGATTATGTTCAGAGAACTAAGTGAGTTAGTACAATAAGCTCTCATAACCTGGCCTACATGTAGTGAGTACTTCACGGATCACTACTGTTCTTGTCGTTGTCATTTTGATTATTTTGGCAAACTAAGAAATAAACATAAAACCAATCTCAAGACTGTATAACCCTCTCAATAAGCCCTTTGTGTATTTCCTTTCAATATGGGTTTTTGTTTTCCTACAGTTGAAGTTTTATTACATAAGGAATTTTCTGCTTTTTAGAAAAAACCTGGTATAAATGTTTTGTTAAACTATTTAGTTTTTTTTGTCTGCTTTTTTAAATGACTATGTAATGTCTGTGTGAATTTCTCCTAAGTGAAGAATTTCTAATTTCTTGTAGTTATATAAGAAACACTGCAATGAACATCTTTGTACATAAAACAATTACTGCAGCTTTGATGTTTCATTATGATACTGGGTATCCTCTCAAGTTGTGGATCCATATTGCCAAGCTGCTTTTGCTTAAGGCAAGTTTTTTCATGGTAGTGTTTTGAGACAAGGTCCATCTGTGTAGCCCTGTCCATACTGGAATGTTCTGTGTATATCAGGCTGGCTTCAGACTCAGAGATCTGCCTGCCTCTGCTGTGTGAATGCTGGGATTAATGTGTGGGCCACAATGCCTGGCTCTTGGTTGTGTTTTGATTATGATGTTGTGGCTGTTGTTTGTGTGAGTGGTGCTGGGGATTGAACTCATGGCCTCATACAGGCTACCCCTGTTGAAAAAGGACTCACTAAATCACACATTGGCAGCTCTTAATCCTTTAGCCCTAGCTAAAGGATTTTAAGATAGTTTCTTTGTGTTGCTCAGGTGTAGCCTCAGATTCTATCCTTCTGGCACCATCATTTCAGTGCTGGGATAATAGATGTTTGCTACTGTGCTAGGCTTACAGGAGGGAATTTAATAATGTTCCTAAAATAAATAGAGGCAACACAACATCAATGTATCAACTGATTAAGATAAAGAAGAAGAAACACTGGATTAATACTTTTTCCATTTTAGTATGTCGGGAGTACCCTGTAGACATATGTTTAGTATATAGTATTTCTTTTGCATAATTCTCATCATCACAGTCCTGTTTTATACATGGAAATTACTTCCTTTAATTGATGGGAGGAGATGAATACACATTTTGCACAATGTCTAGGTGTGCAAGCCTGACTCTGAATCTACACCTGCCTAAGTAAAAGATATTATTTGTACATTTCTATGTAATACTCATTTTCAAATGTTATATTGACGATAGACCATAGGCCACACTTTTAAAATAGTTAGCTGAGTTAGAAGTAATGAATGGTTAAGTTTCAAAATTAAACCAGACAGAGCTTAACTTTCCATATTTTAGAAAATGAAAAAATAACCTTTTCCTGGATGAAATATAATTGGATGGATGGAATGATAGACAGACAGACAGACAGACAGACAGATAGATATCTGAATTCTAAAATGAAGGCAACAAGCATATGTGGGCTCAGCATTCTTAGTAATGTTCTCAAATAAATGGGAAAGGGAAAAGCAAAGAAATCACAAATTTGATTAAATTTAGTGACTAAGAGAAGTTTAAAGGCCCATTAAGTAATTGAATTGAAAACTACACTTGATGAAGCCCATTACTGATGAAATAAATGAAAATCTTAATGGAAAAATAAGCCAGAAAGACTAGAGCTGTTTAACATAAAGAGAATAGAAGATTTTTTGCTGAAAGTGAAAGGAACAAAAAATCCACATACACACATTTAGTTGCATTTTTACAGTTAGTTAAAACATTGGTAAAATAGTGCCATTGCATCCCCTTTATTCTAGGTGCATAAGTCACCTCCCCCCACTGACACAGGTCCTACTATCACTTTTTTCTTTACTAACAAAGGAAATTATAGAAGAGAAATAACTGGATATTCCAAATTGGTGTCAACCAAATCTTTAAAAAGTGAACATAAGGTGACAGAACAGCTATCATTTATGTTTCCATTAGGTGTCTATACTTGCTATTACCAACTTTGCCCCTCTAACATTTTACTACTCTCTCTACAGTCAGGTCTTTGCCTCTGCCAAATGGCTCCTTTGGTATGCCTATGATGTTTTTCTTCATCCTCAACCTGTGTAGGCAATTTTTGAGCCCTTTCCTCCACTTCATCTTGAAACACTTGCATTTTTTTTTTCCAGGCACCTCATTCCTAGTTATTAGCTCCCACAGTGCTCACTCTGTAACTCTCTGCCTTTCTTTTCACTGATGTTTTAATGCTTCGAAGCTAAGGGCCTTCGTCCTGCAGGCCCTACTTCTCCATCCACCTTTCCTTTTTTTTTTTAGTCTTACAGTTGTACATTTCTTCTAAACATCAGCAATGCCCAAATATATCTCTTTAGCTTCTCTAATCCAGTTCTATTTATGTAACTGCCTGTTCATCATATCTACCTCAGTGTCTAATGATAGTTATTAAACTCAACATGTTCAAGTTCAACTCCAAACTTTCTGCCCAGTGCCGCTCTCCACATAGTTCCTTTTTTTACAAGTAGTAACTGCATCTTCTGGTGTTATTCTGGACATCACTTTTCCTTTTATCTTCAAATCTGTTCTTTTAGGTCAGTCTGTATCTTCAAAATAACATGGACAATCTACCCATTCTTCTTCCTACCACCATCAACCCTGGTCCCAGCCACTGCCATTGTAACCTGCTCACTGACTGCCATGTGTTACTGCATGGTCAGCCTGCCCATTCTACCTGGCCTCTCCTAGCTTTTTTTTTTTTTTTTTTTTTTTTTTTTTTTTCAGTTCATTAGCCAAAGGAAGGCTGCTGCAAATCATTACAGCTCTTGCTACTTTTCCATTGCATCTGTGGTAATTCTGCTGTGGTCTGCAAACACATGTCCTCTCAAAACTCCTGCAGAGATCCTGACTCCCAAGTGATAGTATTCAGAAACAGGGGTTTAGGAGATTAAATTAGGCAAGTCATGGCTTCATGAATAGGAGTAGTGCCCGCTACAAAAGAGACTTGACAGAAAGATGTCCCTTTGAGCATACAGCAAAAAAAAAGAGGTATCTGTGAGCCAGAAAGAAGGCCCTGATGAGATTCCAACTGTACCTTGATCGTGGACTTTCCAACCCTCAGGTGCTGAGAGATTGCTACTGTTTTTAAGTTAACTAACTTTTATGGTATTTTGTTATAGCAGCCTGTACATACTAAAACATTCCTAACTGATTCTCAGAGCAAAGCCAGTCCTTACACTGACCTGTAAAGTTCTGCCTCATTTGCTCAACTGTTCCTCCCCACACCCCTCTAATATACCCTTGGCCTCATTTCCTACAATCACTTTCCCTCCCACTTGTTAGGGCTCCAGTATCGGCAGCCTCTCAAATACCTGCTTGACTCAGTGACTTCACTTCCAAGGCTTTGTTCAGATCTTTTTAAAGGGTGGTAAAACAAAGAGCATGTAAGGCATACACAGCTTGTGATGCCTACAGTTTCTTTGTTTCGCTTGGTTTGTTCTATTGTTTTCTTCTGGTGTGCTGGGGAGTGAATCCAGGGTCTTGCACATGGTAGGTAAGCATTCTGTCACTGAGCTATAGTCCCAGCCCTTCAATTGTTCTGTCCCTTTTTAGACATCTTTTAAAAATACATATTTGTAGGAATCCTAGAATGTGTAGGTACCCAGTAAAATAGCTAAGTGAATAGCTACCTTGCAATGGTTCAAAACTGTTAATAGGTTGTATTCATCAATGAACAATACTGTATTCATCAATGTATGTACAATGACTGGGGAAGCTAAGGCATACTTTGATTTGTTAGAGAGCAGAAAGAAAATGCTTCATTATTTCTACATATTTAGATGCACAGAAAAGAACTTTACAGAGATAATAGAAAAGCACATTCCAGAGTACTTCTAGGAAGGGAACCAGGATTACGATGGTTTTAGGGAGCTTGAATTTCATATTGTCTTCTTTTCCTGAAAATGAAAATATGACATTAATTTTTCATCCCAGGCTTTTTTAACGAAGTAAAAGAGAAATAATGAACTAGATAATTTAAAAACATGAAACAGTGAGAAGAGAGAGGAGGCTAGAGAGGAGAGCAGAGGACATTGCCTTTCTAAAATGTCAGAGTGGTCAGAAATCTGTTCAAGACAAGGATGAGCCGATGTGAAGAGTTTAGGAGAGAGATTGCAAGAGTAAAGGCCTGTAGGTAGGGACAGGTTGAGCATGGCAAGGGAATCTCTAGAAACAGATGTGACTAAAACGTGGTGAGCCATACATAGTGTACTTGGCGGAGTACTAGCCCAGGTTAGATAACAGCTTTGATGTCTATGATAGGAGGATAAGCCTGTCCGTGATTAATTAAAGGATTCACCATGTCATCTTTGCTACTTTATCTCAAACAGCTTATACGGGAGCAAAATGGAGGCCTGGAAGTTGTAGACGGTCATGTTCTTAGAAAGCACAGTGTCTGGCCCTCCCTTGTGGAAGACTGTGTGGTCTGATTCTGAGCACATTTGCAGGTATATTTGACAACACTGGGAGGGACAAACAGAAACTCAGGAATGCCCTTTTAATATTTTGATTGGAACAACTGGATGAAAACTAGTGATATTTAGTAATAATAGGCAGGTGATGAGAGTAGATTTGAATGGGTTGGAGAAGGGAATCAAGAGTTCTTTTCCAGTCTGTTTTGGAGTGGCAGGTCTCATAAGCAGATTCTTGCCACAAGACTACCCAAAAACAGGTAAGAGACCTCCCTGTCTCACCTAGCTGGAACAGACAAATGGATATTAGAGTCTGGAATTCGGGGTGCTCTTTAATGGCACAGACTGCATGGAATTACAGACATGGAGAAAAGAAGACAACCTATCATGTTTAGGGGTAGTGAGCCATCAAAGGAGACTAACAGGGTAGCCATCGAGGTGAAAGGGAAACCATGGGGACAGTGTGAATGTGGTCGCCTATGTTGAGCACTGTGTTAGAAGGGAGAAAGGAAACCAGGAATTCTGTCTCAGTGCAGTGGAGTAAAGAAGGGATGATGGTGACTAGGTCCCCTTGGAGCATTTCTGCAAATAGAAAGGAGTAGAGAAGCTTGGGTATGAGTAGGGGTGAGCAATCTTTTTGTAGTTGTTAAATATTACATGGAGGAATTTTAAATACACAGAAAAGTTCATCGCAGTAATATCCTGTATACCAATTGTGTTTTTCTTTTCTGTCAGTGTACAATCCAGTACAGACCTTTGTGATATGTCTAATTGTTAACACTTTTTTGGACACGAAGGGTCTTTTTTCTTCTTCTCTTTTCTTGTTTTAAGATAGAACTTCGAGCCAGGTGGTGGTGGCACAGCCCTTTAATCCCAGCATGTGTGAGGCTGAGGCAGGCAGATCTCTGAGTTTGAGTCAAGCCTGGTCTAATGAGCAAGTTCCAGGACAACCAGGGTTACATAAAGAAACCCTGTCTTGAAAAACCAAAAGGAGAGACAGACACAGTACTTTGGCATTTTACTCTCTTATAACAACTTCATGAGATGTAGGTACTATTAGCAATCTCATTTTATTCTTAGACTTAATTCTACAATCATTATTTTCCCATGGCTTATAAGTAATAGAGCCAGAACTCAGAGCCAAGCAGAGGGAATGCAATGTGTGTTTGAGGCCTATACTAGCGTCCTTTCAGACAGTACATAGAAAAAGATGAAATTCATTATTTGAAGTAGACAAAGAAGTCAAATATATACATCAAAGTCAGTGATACTTTAAAACTTTCTAGATGAGGACCTGGAGAAATGGCTCAGTGGTTAAGAGCCCTGGCTGCTGTTGCAGAGGACCCAGGTTCAATTCCCAGCACCCACATAAGGGCTCACAACCAGATGTAACTTTAGTTTCAGGGTATCTGACACTCTCTTCTGGCCTCCATAGGCACCAGACATGCATAGACATACATGCAGCCAGAACTTCCATAAATTAAAATAAAAATAAATTTTACAACATTTCTAGGCCTGTAGTATATTACTTTATTTTTAACTTTTTAAAAGATGTATTATTTTTGTTATGCCTGCATGTATGTATGTACACTGTGTGTGCCTATTGCCTACAGAGGTCAGAAGAGGATGTCCAATCTCTGCAATAGCAGAGTTAAGTGCTCTTAAACCCTGAGCTGTTGCTCCAGTACAGTGCTTCTAAGAGAAGAACAATTTAATGCTTCATGCTGATGAGTTGTGCAGGACAGACAGAAAAGCAAGAAAAGTGAAGGTATTTAAACTTTGTGTCAAAATGTCAGACTTAAGCATACTTTTCAGTTGTTGTTTACTTGTTTTTTGTTTGTTTTGGGGTGTGTGTGTGTGTGTGTGTGTGTGTGTGTGTGTGTGTGTGTGTGTTTGAGACAAGGTTTCTCTGTCCGTGTCATGACAGTCTTGAGATTGGCTTTGTAGACCACAAACAGAGATCCACCTGCCTCTTCCTCCTGGGATTAAAGGTATGGCCAGCTACCACCTGGCCAAGAAATTTCTGTAAAATAAAATACTTAGATTAATTCTCTTGTGCTAAAGTCAGTTAATTGTATCTAAACAAAATTAAAATACTGGATCTGAGCCAGGCCTAGTAGGGCCTACCTTTAATCCCAATGACAGACAGATCTCTGAGTTCCAGGCCAGCCAAGGCTACATAGAGAGAAACTGTCTCTAAACAAAAACAAACTAAAAGCCAAACCAATAAACAAAAACACTTATTGCAGTTTGTTTCAGCTCAAAAAGTGCTTCTTTTTCTTTTTGTCTTTAGACAGGGTCTTACCCTCTACTCTGGCTGTCCTGTAACTCACTGTGTAGACCAAGCTGGCCTCAAATTCACTATGTAAACTAGTCTGGCCTATAATTCACAGAGATTCTCCTGCTTCAGCTTCCCCAGCCTGGGATTAAAACCATGAGCCACCATGTCCACCCAGCTCAGAATTATTTTTCTTCTGAATGTGGCTTGTATAAGACAGGACCCAAGGCAAGCTCAGCCCTGTCCCTTTCACAGGAACCCACATAGTGTCCAGAAGAACCCAGTGACAGGTAGCTCTCACTGGAGTAGCTCAGTCTTCCCAGAGCATCACTTTCTGATTGAATTGAAGAGCAAATTCTGGAATATAGGGGAAGCTTAAAGCAACAGAAATGAGGCTAGTTTTGTACATGAATTATAACCATGTTCATTATTTACAGTCAGTAAATATTTTACTACTAGAAGCTGAAAGGAATATAGTCTTTTGTTACTTCTTAGGTAAAGAAATAGTCAAAAGAGCTTAAATCATTTGTGTAGCATTGCCCCACAGCTATTATTAATAAGTGCAGAGAATTAAGAGTTGAGTCTGGAAATACTAATGCCCTTTGCTCTTTTTAAAAAATTTTTTTTAAACTCTTCACATCACAGAAGACTTTCAGACTGTTGGAGGGAGACAGTTTGTGTTGAGTCTAGCTGTTGGCTCTAGCTCCAGACGGGCTATAGCTGTGAGTTTGGATCACCTTGCCAAATCCCATCCCTTTGGCCCAAATCCTTTGCTCAAACAAATAAAGGATGTGAAACAGGGAGGCCCTGAAAAGGTAGTGAATTTTTCTGGAATCTTGTTTTAGCATAAACAGAATTGTATTGAGGTACTAGCATAGCGTTTTCATGTCAGAGTTTAACTGAGAAGGTGAATGAAGAGTAGAATAAAAAGAGAAGGCATAAAACCAAGAGGACTCCCAGGAATTCTGACTTACCTCATAGGAACTTGGGAGTGTGTGTGTGTGTGTGTGTGTGTGTGTGTGTGTGTGTGTGTGTGTGTGTGTGTGTGTGTAAGCCAAGCCAAGCCAAGCAGTTGCGTGTGCCGGCTGCCCCAGGAATTGAGACAGGAAGATAATGAATGAGGCTTTGAGTTTGAGGCCAGCCTAGGCAACATGGTGAGATAGCAAGACCTCACCTCAAAAACCCATAGAACCAGGAGTTAAGAAGGTCTCTATGCATTTTGCTAACTGTAAGTGATATGGACTGGTAGGGTGATATTTTGTTTATGATCTATCAAATAAAGCTTGCCTGAAGATCAGAATGCAAAGCTAGCCACACTAGCCATAGAGGCCAGCCAGTGTTGGTACACACCTGTAATCCCAGCACTCGGGAGACAGGCTGACATATCTCTGTTAGTTCAAGGCCATGCTGGGCTACAAGAAATTGATTCGGTTTTAAAAAGTAGCAGCTCACACAAGGGTGATCCCAGCACTTGGAGTGACACGCCTTTAATCCCATCACTAAGGAGGTGGAGACAGGAGTGATATGGCTGGGTGGAGAGAAAAATACAAGGCAGGAGAAGATGAGAGAGAGAGAGAGAGAGAGAGAGAGAGAGAGAGAGAGAGAGAGAGAGAGAGAGAGAGCGCATTGGTAGAGAGGTCCAGCCGCTTTGCTTCTCTGATCTTCAGTATTTACCCCAATATCTGACTCTTGAGTTTTTATTATTAGGAACAATTAGAATTCATGCTATAGATCAGTTGTTACCTGCAGTTACTATTTATACTGAAAGACCAGGTCACAATTACTTAAGAGATTTGTTGTCCATGTCCCACCCTTCTCTAGGGAGAAGTTTAGGAATTTATTTTGTAAAAAGTGAGTTTCTGACTCAGAGTCAGTTTGGAGTAATAGAAACAGGGAGTACTTTTGAGGCATCTCATTAGACTCAGTGTATCTACCACTTGTAAGTGTATGAAGGCTCCAGTGATTATCTGTCTGGAAGGTGACATAGACACTAGAACTAGGCCCTGAATACTAATCCAGGGAAAGCATGCATTTCCCTTCTGTCTCTTCTTACCAAACTAGCTTCAGTGAACAGACTCCATCGGCAGCACTTTTTAAATTATAAACAGTTTTCATTTGCTGTTTTGTCAAGGTTTTTATTTGTATTATTTCAGTGTTCTATTAACTTATTTCTTAGCAAGTGCAACAACACTAGCTCTTTAACTTCAAATAGTTATTTGAAGTATGCCATCTAGTTCCTTGTAATGCATGTAAGTTTTTCTTTAGATATTTATAGTTACAATTTTTTGAAAATCTGTTGTATTTACTATTACAAAAGTCTCAAAAACCATTGTAGAATTACAGGCTTTCTTTTCTGGGTAGTTGTAGTTTGTTTCTTTTTAGCTTTTACATTTCAAGATTTTTTGTTGTTGTTGTTGTTAGTTCTGACCATATTGTTTGAGTTATTTGTGGGTGTTTTCCTGCATGGCATTTTCACAATTATGTGTCAGTGTCTTGAAAAATTAGGAAATTACTAAAAGATGCTTACAATCTTATTTCTTTTGAAATTAAGTAAAATTGTGGCATTGGTTCTTTTGTTAAATTTTGAGCAGTATTACTGCATCTCTGTGTCTTTACTTAGCGTTTTACATTTAAGTTAGTCTGAATATTAATCTCTGTGATAACATTGTTAAAGTAGGCTCCACACAGAGCTAGAGTGGTTATCACAAGTGAACTTTTTTTTCTCTAAGGAAAATATAAAGTTTTTGTCCTTTGATATTCAGACCAGCCCTCTTTGTGTCCAGGACTCAACTATAAATCAGCTTTCCGATATAATTCTAGCAGTTTGCAAAAGCTGAATTAGTGTTTTATTCTTTTGTTTGTTTGTTTCCTATGAATGTTTTTTATCATTCTGTTTACTAATTTAGTGGCATAATCTGGGAGAAAGTGGCCCAAGGTCCATGGAATTTATAGGTAATTAAGTCTTGACTCCTTTGAAAATTTTAAAGACTTATTTATGTGTATGCATGTGTTCTACTGGTGTGCCTGATGCCTGGTGAGGTCAGAAGACATCAGATCCCCTAGAATTAGAGTTAAGAATGGCTGTAAACCACAATGTGAGTGCTAGGAATCCAACCTAGGTCCTCTGCAAGAGCAACCAGTGCTCTTCATAGCTGAGTTATCTATCTCACAAAGACTGTACTCTTTTAAGTGTGATAACCTTCAATTTTTTTCACACACACAAAAAAACTGTCTACACTGCATTTCATGCTTTTGTGCCTTTCAAAAAGTTTTAAGTTTTCTTTTAAAAATCAGACGTTGGTGGCGCACACCTTTAATCCCAGCACTCAGGAGGCAGAGGCAGGCGGATCTCTGTGAGTTCGAGGCCAGCCTGGTCTCCAGAGCAAGTGCCAGGATAGGCTCCAAAGCTACACAGAGAAACCCTGACTTTTTGTTGTTTTTGTCCTCTTGTGAATTTTCTTTTATTTCTTTTGGTTCTAAATTAATTTTCCAGATAAAGTTACTTACATATTACAGTTATGAGAATGTCACAGTTCATACAAGTACTTTATATATATTGTGATTATACTCTGGATGCACCTTCTGTTTTCTTTTTACTTCTTAGGCCCAAACACTTTTTATGTCATCACAGAAATTACTACCTTTTTGATGTTGTGTCACACATAGCTCATCAGTTAAATGTTATGCTACTTACCTGTAGATTAACCAAGAGCAGAAATATCCTGGAATTTAAAAAATCTAAGTTAACCCTTTTCTGTATTTAATAGTCTCAGAATACATACTCAGAAAAATAAACCTGAGGGTAGAGAGTATAAGAATGTCTAAAGCTCATGCACATTGAGTTGACTTCCAGCAGACTGTTAATTTGACTCTACCATGGTCAACGTGACTTCATCACAGCCTTGGCTCCCTAGGACGTTATTGCAAAACTAGTATGGCTAATTCTATTAAAAAGTTACTTCATTGCTCATTTATTATATATTAGTGAGGCTCAATGTTTTCGTGTGTGTGTGTGTGTGTGTGTGTGTGTGTGTGTGTATATGTGTGATGCTGGAGTTTCTTTTGTGAACTTTTTCTTATGCACTGTCTATGGTTCTAAATTCGTTTCCCAGATAGTTATTCATGTGTTAATCTTGTGAGAACATACCAGTTTGTACTGATGTACAATGCTGGAGACCCTTTCACATTTGTCCAAATAAACCATGTATTTGTTTACCAACTTAAATATAGTACTACCCTCTGGAAATACAGAAGCTGTGAAGGATCTTGAGAAACAAGCAATACCGTAAAACTAACACAGTAGGAAAAAGTGTCACTGTCCTATCTCTCTCCTTGGATAAAGTGTTAATAAAGTGAATATTATGAGGTGATTGCCCTTCCTCAAAATGAAAGTAGAAGAGGGAGCTGGGGAGATAGCTCAGTCAGTAAAGTGCTTGCCTTCAAAGGACTTGATCTTTAGAACCAACTTTTAAAACCTTAGGCATAATGGTACATGTACTATGCAAGGAAAAGTCCGGTGGTTCCCTGGGGTGCTCTGGCCAGCCAGCCTAGCAGATTTGGCAAGTTCTAGGTCACTGAGAGTCTAGTTAAAAATATATATATATATATATACAGTAAAGGTAGATGGTTCATGAGGAACATTTGAGATTGTCCTCTGGCCTTCATATATACTTGCAAATATGCATTACACAGCCATACACTCACCCAAAACAAAGGAAGGAAAGAAGAAAGAAAGAAAAATGGATAACAAAAGAGTTTTAAGTAAAGGAGGGTGCATGCCTTTACTGGCTGCTGGAATTACTCTATTCAGTTTCCTCTCTACCTTCTGGATATATTCCTTATACCCAGTACCTCTCACAGACTTTGATGCTTGCTTGCAAATTCACGCTGGTTGAGCAAGCTAAGGAAATGCATTCCCAAGACGATCATGAGCCATCATTGTACCAACTCAAAAAACAGTTCCCAAATATTCAGTTGAGGCAAAAACATTTGGGGAAGTTTGTTGTTCATATTGTTATATAATCACATAATGTATATGATTATATGGTAGATATTTGAATAGTTGTTTGGTATTTCTTTTCTAGCTAAGCTCTCTTTTTTCCTTTTTGATTGTGTTTGTTTGTTTGCTTGTTTGAGACAGGGTCTCTATGTATTCCTAACTGACCTGGAGCTATCTATGTAGAACACACTGGCCTTAAACTTTCAGAGATCTGCCTGCCTCCGCCTCCAGTGTGCTGGAATTAAAGGTATATACTACCATGCCAGGCTCTGGCTATGCTTTTTTCAAGAAGAAACACATTCCATTATTTTGAAAGCAAGGGTGAGGTCCGTTTAAGTTTCCTGGGTTAGAATTACAAATAATCAGGAACCAAGGCATTCCACATGATCTTGATCAGTACTTTACATCCCTCTGTGCTTAGAATATCTGATCTGTGTAATTTTATCTTGGGTGTGGCTACCTGCCTACCAGTTGTGACCTTTTAGCTTAAGCTTTTAGAACTAGCAAATTGTAAATTTCTTAGTACTTCCTGGTCATCTTCCTAGGAAAGGAAATTCAATAAAGCTCATCTTTTTTGTACTAGGACTCATCACGTGGAAAGCCGTTGTCTGAAGTGTCACCAGTTGTGTTTAGGAAATGAGGTCACACAGTGAGCTACTACTAATTCCTTAGGGAAAGGGCCCATGGCTTTCCTGAGGTGTTTATCAGATGTCAATGTACTATTCAAACATGAAGGTAGAAAAGGCCTCATAAAAGTAGATGGCTCTGGTTTTAAAATCAAAAATAAAGTTCTTCCTCTTAATTTGTAATTTTGATTTCTGAGCCTTATTTTTTAAATAAAAGGATTGGCTTACTGCTGTCTAGTGCTCTTTTTATTCTCATGGTTAAATGCTGTTGTTATTCTCCAACTACAGTTAGATTTTAATTGATGAATTCCAGTTTTGTGGGGAAAGGGGAATGAATGAGATGTTATATCAGCCTCTCTGCTTGTGAATGAAACTTCAGTAAGGATTAGTACTAGACCAGTATTCAGTTTTAGAGTCATATACTTACAACCAAATACTTTCTAAGGACTTAGGGCTAGTAATTAGGCTAATATTTGGTTTTAGGGTCATATACTCATAACCAAATAATTTCTTGTGTATATTTGATTATCATTATCCTGTGTTCAACACAGTCTTAAAATTCCTCTTTTTTTTTTTTTTTTTTGGTGGTGGGTTCAAGGCAGGGTTTCTCTGTGTAGCTTTGGCTACCTGGAACTCATTCTGTAGACCAGGCTGGCTTTGAACTCAGAGATCTGCCTGCCTCTGCCTCCCCAGTGCTGTGCTCACCATGCCTGGCCTTAGTTTATTAACTTTATATTTCTCATTCAGCTTCATTTTTGTTGTTGTTGTTGTTGTTGTTGTTGTTGCTGTTATAGTAGAAGGAAAACAGTATCCCAGCTCATGATTCCAAGTTGTTCACAGTGACATCAGCCAAAGTTGGGTTTTCTATTCATGCCTGAGCCATGTAAGCCTCTGGTGATTGATTCCCTGCTGTCCTCCATACCATTTAGGTGTGTTGCAAGTCAGTCTAACAGCAATTACGAGAAAATGCCCTCAGAAGATGGAAGACAGAGAAAGTAGGAAACAAAGCCAAGAGATTTTTTTTTCAACTTAAGTGTTGGCATATCATACAAATAGGGATGTGTGAACCACTATATAGTGATGGAAGTGTGTATATTTTACTTTGTCAAATTAATAATGTTAGAATAATGTTCAATATACAGGTTTTTTTTAAAAAGGAAAACATATTTGAACACTCAGACTATATAGTATTGCTTTTTGTACTAAAACTTAGTTATGTGGTAGCATCTTTTATTTGTCATTATTTTCTGCACATTTTCACCATTTTTTGACTATGAAGTTTTCTTGTGATATGTATTATCTGCCTCTGCACACTATGAAGATCACCACTATCAACCAACAGCTGTGGTTTTCTCTTACGTAATTTTTGCAGGCATATTAAATTCTTATCTGATTTAATATCTACCTCTTGATTTCCATGTCTTCTGTTTGTTTCTCATATTCTTCTAGTATTTTTCAGTTTTTCTGGTTCTATGGTATCACCCATCTAAGTCTGTTCATGGCACTGGGTGGAGTCCTTCCTAGTTTTCTGATGTATCTTCATGTGGTGATAGCATGCAGCTGAGCAAGAATGGAAGGGCCAACAGTCTGCCTCAACCCTCTCCTAAGCCCTCTTCACCTTCCAAAGACCTCACTTTTTACTGTCCTCTGGAAAGTATGTTTCAATGTGACATTCAAGCCACAGCAACACTTCTCCCATTTAAATGACAAATTAAACAGCCCATTTTTGTTGAATGTTCTTTGATAATACAAAACTAATGCATATAATTGTCATCTGACTGTTATTCGGTGGTGCAGACTGACATGGGTAAATCTTGAGTTTTAGTGACAATTGCAATAGGGAGTGTAGTGTGAAGGACTGGATACTATTGTGACTCTTTATGTCCTTATTTAATCTTTTCATTGGCTCCATTTCACAGATAATTAACTGTTATTAGAAAGCTTACTGAAAAAGTTTCTGATATGATTGCAGAAACCTAAGTTGTTACAGCCTACAACAAGATAGAGGAGTGAGTGAGCAGCCACAGAGTGAAGGAGTTGTAGAGAGTAACTAACTTTCCCAGTCATAGAAATTTCTCGAAGATTTGTCACATCTCCCTCAAGATAGCAGTTCAAATGTTTAAATATGGTTGAAGATACTCATATGAAATGCATAAGCAGTGGCTAAGGAGATGGCTCAGGGGGTATAAGCACTTGTTCTGCAAGCATGTGTTTGAATCCCCAGCACCCATTTAAGAGGCTAAGGGTAGTTGAGGGTGCCTGTAACCCAGCATCGGGAGGTGAGACAGGCAGAGGTTGAGAGTCCAGTGGCCAGCTAGCCTACCTGAAACAGCGACTTCTGCTTCAGGGACTTCAAGGCAATAAGGAAGACATAGAGGAAGTCACCTGACATTCTACTCTGGCCTCAGAGTAAGCACACATGGGTGCTCCCAAACATTCTCGTGCCTGCACTGCACTACACACACACACACACACACACACACACACACACACACACACACACAAGTTATTATCCACTTATGTGCCTTTATCTTTGTTTTAGGATTTAAGAAGTACATTTCGTACATTGTTAGTAAGCACTTTTTTGTATATGTAAGTGAAAAACCAGTGTGAAAAAAAAATCAAGTGTGTCATGTATAAATGCTAACTATATACAGAATAAGCTTACAATTCCCATCCAGGACTTTTAAATTCCACTTAAGATAAGGCAACTATACAAGTAGATGTTTCAGAACCACGTAAAGGTTCTATTGAACAGTCATTATTAATCCCTTCACACATGTTAGTAATTAATTGAATAAAACCTATAATTTTCTAGATTTTTAGATACCAAGTAAATACATCATTTAACTTTCTTTTCACACTAAAGGCTTAAAACTATGATGAAACATTTAAATTTTCTGGAATCATTCCTGGGCTGCCTGACAGCTCAGCAGATAAAGTGGTTGTCTTACAAGCCTGAAGGCCTGAGTTTGAGCCTCAAACCCGCAGTGGAAGGAGAGAACTCACTCCTGAAAATTATCCTCCAACCTTCACATGTGCACCATGGCATATGCATCCCTGTCCTCACATACATGGCATACGTACAAACACAATAATTCATACAAACACAAAAAAGAGGGAACTCCTAGCATTCCTTGTCATAATGGACTTTGTACAGTAAAGGTAACATTTTAAGCTACTTAACTCCATTCTTCTTTTCAACTTCCAAATCAAGAGTAGAAAAAAATGATTTGTATAATTTGATAATTGTGAAGTTATATCTCCCAGTAGTGACAATATATTAAATATTAACAAGAGACTGGTAATTTTCAAATGAGTTTGTTCATTTGTCTTCCAGGTACACTTGTAACTATGAATGTCAGTTTGCTTTTATGGTATATAAAATGCAGCTAATGTGGTACTAGTTTATTCCCACCTGAAATATTGGAATGTGATGTTTGTCTTTTGCTTTTTAAATAAGTGAAAGTTTGTGAGTTTAAGATCTGTAAATTTTGTCAAAATAAAATGTTCATAGTAGAAAAAAAAAGAAAGTTTACTGAAAAAGTAAAATCAGGGCATTGTTGGCAGTGATATATATATATATATATATATATATATATATATATGTATATGAGAATGACAGTATTCAGTCTAGGAACTAATACTACAAAAAATGACTTCTGAGGGGAGCAGGGTTCAGCAGTTAATAGCACTTGGGTTCAGTTCCCAGACCCACATGGGGCCTCACAACTATATCTCCAGTGTCTGGAGCGCTGAGACCTTCCTCTGGTCTCCTTGGGCACCGGGCACAATGGTGGTTTATGCATATACCTGCAAACAAAAATACATATACAAGAAAGTTAAATAAGTGTAAAAACACTTTTTAAAAATTAATTTCCTTTGCTGTGTTTTCTGGCTGTGTCCATCCTCCTATGGCTGAACATTACTGAGATGTACCCCTGTCACGAGTGAGTCGGCTTTAGTGAACAAATGGAGGATTAGGTAAACATCGATGCTAATTGCGTTTCTAACTGCTTACCGCTTTTTAACCAAATTATTTTACTTTTGAAATTGCTCTAGCCGTTTTCTGAGTTATTCCTTGAGAGTGAATATAGATAGCACTGTGCTCCTTGATCTGTTTTCCTTGAAAGGATAAGATACTGAGTCAATGCATTGTACTTAAGGATGGTTGGGATATGAATGAGGAATAGCAGGTCTGTCTCAGTGGGAACTTCAGAGCAGTCTGACAGAAATGGTATACTTGTCATCAAAAGGGTATGTAGCGGTTATCCCATGTGCTATCTAGTTGTTTTCTTAGAGTCAGCTTAGTTTTCTGTTGGTTGTACCAGGATGGCTCACTTGATAAATACGTACAATAGTGTCTAAAGTATTGGACCCTTCCTTTTATTGATAACAGTTTCAGATATTTCACAGGAAGAAGCTTTGGTTGGGGTTTTGTTGTTGTTGTTGTTTTGTTTTTCAAGACAGGATTTCTCTGTGTAGCCCTAGCTGTCTTGGAACTCACTCTGTAGACCAAACTGGCCTCGAACTCACAAGAGATCCACCTGCCTCTGCCTCCTGAGTGCTGGAATTAAGGTATGTACCACCACCACCCAGCTGATTTGGCTTTTTTTTTTTTTTTAACCTAACTCTCTTTTTCCAATTCTTCTCATTTAGTAAGAACTGTAGCTTATTTGATGCTGGTGGTGTTGTAATTTAAGAAAAGTGGTGCATGAGAGAAAGACACTATGTGACAAGGTTCAGGCAGAGGGTTTTTTAATTAGGGAAAGGGATGATAAAAGAGGGAAAGGGAAACGGGAGGTGGACCAGCCTCTAGAGACAGGAGCAGCACAAGAGAGGAGAAAGGAAAGAGAGACAGAGAGAGGGAAAGGAAGGAAGGAAGGAAGGATGGGAGGTGGTCAGGGCCCTTTTAAAAGGGAACATAGTGAATAGACACAGGTGGTGCTCTTAGTGGCTGTAGCCGAGGGCATATCCTGTCAGAACCCCAAGGATAGGCTAGTATAGATAGATGCCTGAATACTAACAGGTGTGATTTTAATCACTCAGTACCAGCGCTTTACCAAGCACTACCACTAACTAGTACAGATCAGTCTCCAGAATTTATGCATACCAACATTTAAATCAGTGAGTTAAAAATCAAACAACAGAGTAATGGTTCTTTAAGACAGACTACAGTTTTTATTGATTGTACTTCCATAATTACCTATGAACCAAGGCAGTTTGGAGTAGTAGAAACATTGGACTCAAAATAGGAAGACATTCCAGCTTGAGTCTTTTTAAATTTATTTTTACTTTATGTGCACGAGTGTTTTGACTGTGTGCATGTATGCACATGATGTGGGCCTAGTACTCTTAACATCGGAAGAGGGTGCTGTAGCCCCTGGAGTTAACAATTGTGAGCTTCCATGTGGCTTGTGGGCCCCCAAACACCAATCTGCTGCAAGAGTAGCAAGTGCTCTTAACTGTTGAATCTCTCTCCAGCCTCCCAGCTCAGTTCTCATCACTTAGTAGTGTTAAGTAGCTAAGTGACTTTTAGTGAGTTATTAAATATCACTAAGACTAACTCTTCAATTCAAGTGGGAATTTTGACCAAACCAAATACAAAAGCATTTTGAAAATTATTAAAACCTCTTGGCAATAATAAATATTCTGAAATAAAATGTATAATGTTGTAATAGTTAGAGGAGACTTTTAAAAAGCTTTTCCCTTAAATCCATGTCCCAGGATTTGTGTCCTGTGTCCCATTGCAGTAAGCAATGGCACTAATTCAGTTTAAAGGAATATCCCTGTGATACAGCCATGGAGAAGCAACAGTAAAACTTAGTGATGGGTACTGCACTGCTGGGGTCCTGGAACTCACTGTTTACTTTTGATGTCACAGCCAACTGAAAGGTCAGTGTTATTTACAGCATAAACTGCCAATCAAGGGCTATAATATTTACTTTTGTTTGTTTTACTTTTGTTCTTCTATTCACACTGAACTCTTCTAAGTTTCCTTTTTTGCCACCAGGTTTAAGTACAATTCCTTACCCTGTCTCTGTCACCAATAAATGACAAAGCCTCTGGCTTGTCTGTGCTATAAAGTACAAATTATTTCTTAAGATTTATTCTCTCTCTCTCTCTCTCTCTCTCTCTCTCTCTCTCTCTCTCTCTCTCTCTGTGTGTGTGTGGTGTGTGTGTGTGTGTTGTGTGTGTGTGTGTGCTAAAAGACATAGAATACTCCTAAAGCTGGAGTTACAGGTGGTTGTGAGCCATCTGATGTTGGTCCTAGGAATCAAATTCAGATCCTCTGCAAGAAGGGTACCCACTGTTGTTAACCACTGTGCGGTCCCTAGCTCTGTGGTAGAAGTTACTAAGTAACTTTGAGCAGTATACTCCTAAGTTTTGATTTTCATCTGCCTTCTGACAGCTAGTCTTCCACACTAGCCACTTAAAATCTGCATTCTCTTCCTTTCTTCTCTTTTTGTCATTTTTAGTTCAGAAATTGCTCACTAGAGTATGAAGTACTGAACATTTCCAGAAGCAGATATACTCAGTTAGACTGGTTCTCATCTGGTTGCAGGTGGTTATAATATATGGTTGGAGTTTAGAAACCATTGGCTTAAGTTGCTTAAAGATACATGAAGATGGAGACCAACTGTGATGGTTAAATTTGTTACAGGACTCAACAAGGAGCTGCTGTGTTTATTTATTTATTTATTTATTTATTTATTTATTTATTGCGAATGAAAAGTATTACCAAAAGTTAAATATAACAAGACACTGGTCCTATCAGCCTTTTGTTTTGATTAAAGATGTAAAGGTTAAAGTGGAAAAAATGGGGCCAATGAGATGCCTCTGTTGGTAAAGTGCCTTGCTCTGCAAGCATAAAGACATGTTTGATCTCCAGCACCTACATTAAACACACACACACACACACACGCACGCACGCACGCACGCACGCGCGCGCAAAAAGCCAGGCTTGGTGTTACATGCTAACAGTCCCAGCACTGGGGAGGCAGAGTAAGCCCCAGGTGGCTGGTCAGCCTCGTCTAATTGGTGAGCTCTAGGCCAGTGACAGACCCTGTTTCATAAAGTAGACAGTACCTGAGGATAGCCTTCACACATACAAATGCCACCTCGCCCCACAAGGCATTCTAAAAACGAGGTACAGTTACCATACCTGAAGTGATTGAACCGGAGAAGGTAGAATCAAGAAGGCTGCTGAGTTCTTGGTGATACTTATGATAAGGAAAAAAGTGCCCCCAAGAGTGTTCATTGTTTACCCACTGCTAAGTTCTGTGAAGAGCTAGTCACACAAATGGAGTGACAAAGGGAATAATGGGGTAGGGTGTGCGTTGGCCCTAGTCAGGCAGACCTAGGTTAGAATCCTGGTTTTTTGTTTATACTGTCTGTGAGTGGACACACTGCTTTCATCCTCCTTTGGAAAGATAATGATAGGCACAGAATTAAACAGCAGTGTAAAGTCTGGCACGTGGACTACTATTACTCAGCTTGGTACAGACTTGGGGAATCATAATTTGGTGTTGAATAACCCCCTTTGCCACATATAAGTTGAACAGGCTGCATAACCTCACCCAATTTCTGCCTATATGTGGATGATTAATATCTGTCTCCTCACACTGTTGTGAATGTCAACTAAGCTGAAGTCTAAGAAGTGCCTGGTTGTTGATTGGGTTGGATTTTGGGATCAAGCTTTTCTCCCTTGTCACTCAGTCACTAAGATACCATACCTTTTAATGTTGGTGTGCATACTTTTGCATTTGAGTGGCATATCTAATGATCAAAGATCTTCTGCATGCTCAGAATATATTTATTTAAAATTCTCTCTGTTCCAGTCCTTTGGCAGCATAAGTTTGTAATTCTGGAAAATTAAAATTTTAACTTCTTAGAAGTGGCTAATTGAACCACTTACCCTAAGCAGTCAACTAGCCAAGAGTGTTTTAAAACTCAGGTGTCAATACCATGTTAAATATACTGTCTTGCTGGGAATATGGCTCAGTATACAGTACTTGTATGTATGAAGCCCTAGGCTCAGCACCATGCTCTCCCCCACACATTGTCTTTGTTGCCTTTCAGCCTAATTGAGATCAGTTCCTGAACTAGGTTAGATTCAAGTCTTAGTTTTGCTTTACCCTCCCCTCTTTCACCCAATGGATATTCTTTTCCCATCCCATGGATATCTGTTTTCCCTGCTTCCTTGCTCTTCATAGCATCCCCCCTCCTAGGGAAAAACCAAACTAAGAGACATTTATTTACTGTAGGAGTCTATATCTCAAATTTTTATTCTGCAAACAATTCAACACATGATTTTCAAGCTCCACTTTGATTTGCATGCTTTTTTAAATGAAAGTAATACATGGTGTGTATGTACAACAAGGGGACTTAGTGAAAATTTAGATTTTGAACATTTTTAACTCAATGTCAAAATATCAAACTTGTTTATTTTCAGACTACATACTGATTTTTCAAATCTATTAGGATTTTTAAGTGGTAAAGAATGCCTTTACTCTTTTACCTCACACAGAGTTATCCAGTATATTATTTCGTGTGTGTGTTTGTGTGTGTGTGTGTGTGTGTGTGTGTGTGTGTGTGTGTGTGTGTGTGTGTGTTTTACAATTAGTTTCCCAGGTTACAGATTGATATTTTTGTTGGAAAGGCAACACCATATCAGGGGCCTGGACCCTGATTTAATACCAAAGAAGAGTCATGGATGGTCTTTGTTTTGTTATTCTTTGTTTAATGCTTTGAGGCAGGGTCCTGAACTTGTGATCTCCCTCACCCTCTTCATTACTGGGGTTACAGCACCACCACTCCAGTTTGGGTTGAGTCATAGTCTTGTCATCTATTTGCTGAGTAACCATAGACAAGTAACTTCCCTGTGAGTCTATTTGTCTATCGGTTGCTTGTGGTTACTACCAATATCATGTCATGGAGTTGTGAAATTAAATTAGTTGTCATATGTAAGTGCTTTGAAGACTGCTTGTCTCCCCCCCAAAAAAAATTAGCTGCCACTATTATTCACATAATAATACATTGGATTTTTTGTTGTTGCTTTAGATGGTCTGGCTTTGAACTCACTGTAGACCAGGCTCTGCCTCCTGAGTGCTGGGAATAAAGACAGCAGCACCATGCCCCACACATATAGAACAGTGTTTAAGTCTTACACAGTTTAAGGCCAAAACTTTTAGTGAAACATTACCCTTCTCCTGACACTGGAACTCTGTTTTAGATGATTTGGACGGTTAGGTTTCCCGTGCCTTGTCCTGCTGTCACTGTACCCTGAGGGGTTTTCAAAATCCCTGTAAAAATTAGCCTAACAGCATAGGAGTCTAGAGCAGAAAGCAGGCACCTCCCAGTAGAAGGGTCTTTAAGTGATTGTGCCTCTCATCCCCCTTCACAATGTGTCTACTTACTAGCCATGGGGTCTTTAAAGGCTCCCCCCACAAACACCCTCAGTCTCCACCTTCCTCACATTTGCTTTCGCTGTTTGTCTGTTAGATCTTAAGTGAAAAGTCAGTTCTTCAAGGAAGCCCTTTCCCTACCTCCTAACTGGATTAGTATTCTGTTGTCTTAGTCTCTTACCCTTACCTTGCCATACCCTTTCCCCATTGAGGCATTGCTGCTGGCTGGGAATGATGTCATGATTGAGAGGTACTCTTCATTTATAGGGTTAGACAGAATGGTGTTGGATGTTCACTGGGAAGACCTATCCTAAACCACCCTGTATGATTTTTCAAATGCTCCACTAGAATGTCTCACAGGTGAAACAAAAATGTGTTTATAGTTTTCAGAGACAATAGCCTTACTCTTATTTACATATACACATGCAACTTTTGGCAAGGTTATTACACACACACACACACACACACACATACACACACACACACACACACACACACACACACATTTCTAGGAGCAAAACTGCAGTATTGCTGAAGGGTAATTATGCCTTGTTTCCTTTGGAACGCTACCACACCTTATTTACCTTTGGGGAAGTCTTGTCACTGATGGCAACATGTACCAATCCACAGTGATGAAACATGTAGGTGGAAACTTCTGACTATTTGGCAAATAGTTGTTTGCATTTAATTGAAATGGGGGAAGAGCTTTGAAGCAGATGAGAGAAACACTCCTCTCTTTCCTAGCAGAATCTCCAGTGCTTGCCTAGCATGTGATAATTGCTCAACTTCATATTTATTCAGTTGGATGAAAAGCAACACAGTAGTATTTAACAAATATTTGCTCTTTCAGACTCCATGCACCACATGTGTGTTTGGTGCCTAGAGAGGCCAAAAGAGGGCATTGGAGCCTGTGGGATTAGGTTTACAAATGGTTGTGAACTGCCATGTGGATGCTGGGATTCCAGTCTTGGTCCTCTAGAAGAGCAGTCAGTTAACTTTATTTTTCTTTTTTTCGGGGGGGGGGGTAGATTTTTGAGGCAGAGTCTCACTCTGTAGCTCTGCCTGTCTTAGAACTCACTATAAAACCAGGCTGGCCTTGAACTCAAAGACATCCATCTGCCTCTGCCTCCTGAGTGCTAGAATTAAAGGCATGCTATACCTGTCCTTTTTTTTTTTTTTTTTTATGTGTGATGTGGTTTTGCTTTCATGTATCAGTGCACCACCACATGGGACTGTTGCCTGTGAAGGCCAGAAGAGGTCAGATTTCCCCAGAACTGGAGTAACAGACAGTTGTGATCTGAAATGTGGGTGCTGGGAATGGAGACTGGATCTTTTGGAAGAGTAGCTGGTGCTCTTGACCACTGAGCCATCTCTCCAGCCCCTTGGATAACTCTTATACCTGTCTTTTTTTTTTCAAGTCATTCATATTCTGTGCTGGGTATTTGTAATTTAATTTGGAGCTAGTATATCCCCCATTTAATAGTTGGGAAACTGGAGCTGGAGAGATGGCTCAGGGGGCTGGAGAGATGGCTGAGAGGTTAAGAGCACTGGCAGCTCTTCCAGAGGTCCTGAATTCAATTCCCAGCAACCACATAGTGGCTCACAACCATCCATTATGAGATCTGGTGCCCCTTCTAGCCTGCAGGGATACATGCAGACAGAACACTGTGCGCTAAATAAACAAACAAACAAATAAATAAATAAAAGTTGGGAAACTAAGGTTCAGAGGGATTGATTTACTTGCCTAGGTATTCATAGCTGCTAAGATTTATAGCACTTTTAGTCCTTATCTCTCAAAAAAATGTTTATGCTTTTTGAGACAGAATGTCACTATGAAGCTTTGGCTGACCTGAACTCATATGCAAACCAGGCTGATCTTCAAACTCATAGATCTTCTTGCCTGTAGGTGACTGTCCAAGATCTGCCTTTTGGGTTTTTATTTACCATTGTATGTTACCCCTCTCTCTCTCTCTCTCTCTCTCTCTCTCTCTCTCTCTCTCTCTCTCTCTCGACATTTAGGTGTTAGTCTTCAACTATGAAAAAAAAGTATGTCAGCCAGTAATTATTTAAATGTTAGAAGAAAATCTTTATTACTTTTGATATTCTCTTTAACTAACATAAATGTTCTTTAAATAATAAATTGTTTCTACCTCATATAAAGCTGGTATGCTTGGTTATCTTGTTATCTAATTGACTCTGAAATGGTTCTGTCTACTCTGAGATAGGGTTTTTCCTAATTTGAGGTGCTAGCAAACTGTGGTAAGCTCTAGAGACGATAGTGGCAATGGTTGCACAATAATGAGAATGTACTTAATGCTGCTGAACCATGCACTAAGAATGGTTGAAGTGGTAAATTTTACATATCTATAATTGCAGCTTTATGCTTTATTATCCTATGGCAGGTTCTAGCTAAGTAGCCTAGGCTAGCTTTGAACTCTTGATCTTCTTGACTAATCCTCCTGAGTGCTGAGATTATAGGCACATGCCACCAAGCTTTGCTTTGCAACAGTTACTAAAAAGTGATAACAGAAGTTCAAAGTGACAATTATAAATCAAATTTTTTGAGAGCCTTTTGTTAACAGATAACTTTAATAAGGTATTGGGGATCAATTATCAGCATTGTCTGATCAAATTAGATATTCTTTTGTTTTATTTTTGTTTTTTTTTGTTTTGAGAGAGGGTTTCTTTGTGTAGTGCTGACTGTCCTGGAACTCATTCTATAGACCAGATTGACTTCTAATTCAGATGATCTGCCTGCCTCTGCCTCCAGACCCAGCTCAAATTAGATATTCTTAATACTCAACTGTTGGAGGGGAGGAGCCAGGCATAATGGAGCACATCTTTGATCCCATCACTCAGGCAGAGGCAGGCAATCTTTGAGCCAGCCTGGTCTACATAGTGAGTTCCAGGACAGCCAGCCTACATAGTGAAACCCTGACTCTGAATGAATAGATAGATAGATAGATAGATAGATAGATAGATAGATAGATAGATAGATATCCTATTTATTTGAATGCAGGTCTAGAGACAGATGTGTGTAATATTCTGATAATATATTAGGTCTTTTCGGAACAACCTTTAGAATGGGTGTGCTTTTCTGAGGACTGGGAGACTGTTAGTCCCTGGCTTTAGTTTCTCATTCAAAGGGCCCTGAGGGAATAAGTGGGCTATAAACTGCATGCATTGGCCTGGAATGATGGTTGGTGTTCTATTATATATGAAAGGTTGTAGTTAGTATTAGTGTAGCATGGAGTTTTATCTAACAAAGAAGGACTACGTGCATTAGTAATTTTTTCTCATTGTTGTGATACGTTTTCTGTGGCAGAAAGCCATTCATCGTGGTGGGCAAGCATGGTATCCTGTGGCTCCATAGACTAGGAGTGGTCAAAGGAACAGGAAGCAGAGACCAGACAGAAGTCTAAAGGGCTATAAAACCTCAGCCCACCTCCAGTGACCCATTTCCTCCAGGGAGGTGCCACCTCCTAAAGGTTTGCACCACATCCTTCAGTGGTATCACCATCTAAAAATCAAGGGTTCAAACACATGACCCTGTGGGGGGACATTTCATATTCCAGCCATAACACTGTATGTAATTGAGACTAGAGAACAGTACAAAAAAATCTATCAAATTAAAATCATTATCTCAGAGAGGTAAGCTTGCTGGTAGGATTGAATCAACTTTACTTGTATGGCCATGTTGTTTTAGTATAACGTAGTTCTTGCAGTTTTAAAAAAGCTTTTGAAGTTAGAAGAGAAGAGAATAATCTGATAGAAATTATACTAGAGTTTATTGGGCTAATGAGCATGAGAGACCTCCATCTTGAACTGGGTGTGGGTCAAGTAGGTGTGTTCACTTGTGAAAGTCCATTTGGTTATGTGCTTATAATTTGTGCAGTTTTGTGACTATGTTAATCAAAAGTTTAAAAAATTACAGCACAGAAATATAATGGAACACTATGTTTTAATTGTTTTTCTTAAACCACCTAATGTGTAAAGCTGGGAAGAGATGAAAATCCGACTATTACATAATGTAAAAAAAAAATACATTGTATGTAAATGTAAAACATTACAATATCAACAGATACTAGGAAAACTGGAATAAAAACCTTAATATAGCAATATTCATTATGTCCAGATGAGGATTGTGGGTTGTGGGTTTGGTATAGTTGTTCTGTGCTTTTGTTGTTGCTGTTCCTTTGGAAGAACAATTGATTTTTTTTGCTCTGTTTAGGGAGCCAATAGAAGATGTAAATAAAGCAAAGTCATGTTACATTTAAGAAGCACAAAACAGTGAAGGAGAGAAGGGGAAGACTAATTTTTAAAAATGAAGGGGAGGGCAAGGTCAATGAGAGGATTGTAGTAGTATCAGGAAAGAAAACATGATCCTGCTAGAAAGGCTTTAACTAAGTTGTTAAATCATTATGTAGTAGTAGAGTCGATTAAAAATCCTCTCCTTCACCAAGCCTCTCATAGGTCTGCTTATTAAAAATAATTCACAGTTTTATTGGTTTTATTCAAGAATTGAATTTTAATGAAACTGTGTCATTGATTGAGTAGCTTCAGTTGGCTGTAGCAGATACAGCTCACACTTTAATTCCCAGTCTCAACCGATTAACCTTTGCAGTAATGTGCTCAGCGTTGTGTTCCGCTTTAGGGGGAACAAACAATGCACCTCACTAGGTTTTAGACTCAAATCGGGGATGACTGTTGAGAATACTTGAACAGAATTAAACACTACCCCATTGTAAACTACATGATTTTTCTTGCTTCTCCGTCTTTCCACAGCCCTTTGTGGAAGGCAGTTAGTTATTTGTTGATGGAATTTATTTCACTTGAGTTCATAAGTTGAGGTTTATGAAAGGATGCATTTTTCCACTGACGTTCTACAAAGGTTGCATTTAATGTTTTTGAGGTGTGGTTATGATTGCAACGCGTCCTTAATATTTTTTTGAACGACTAATAGAGCTTTTTATATTAAGGTGAAGTGCAAGTGCTTATATTTTCACTATTGAGCTGACAGGGGAGTTGCCGGCATTTTCCCCATTCCGGTCGCTGTCGTTATTCCACCACGCTTATTTAAAAGAATGAGCCGAATCCTATTTCTACAGGGGCTTCGCATGGGCTTGCTTTTGAGTAGCCTTCGGAGTAACTAGGCTGGCTCAATGAGTCGGGCTGGTCCGAGAGCGCTCCGTGGCACTAGGACCCAGGGGGCTCCCGTGAGCGGATCTTGGGGCCAGATTGCAAATTCGCGGTGACTCAGTCTGGTCGGCTCCTGGCGCTCGAGGCGGCCGCGGCGGCACAGGCACAGCGGACGTTGGCGCGGAGCTGTGGAGCGGTCTGGCCGGGCTTCGGGTCCGAGCCTCGGTTGGGGCTGGGACTGGGCGGCGGCGGGCGGGTGCGCGGACGCGCGGCTGGCCTGTGCGCGGGACTAACATCTGCTCGTCTCTTCCTGTGTCTGGCTTTATGTGCAGCAAACCAAGATGGAGTATGAGTGGAAACCTGACGAGCAAGGGCTTCAGCAGATCCTGCAGCTGCTCAAGGAGTCCCAGTCTCCAGACACCACCATCCAGAGGACCGTGCAACAAGTATCCTTGCCGTGCGGGGCCTCGCGCCGCCGCTCGCCGCCCCTCCCGCCAGCCCGCGGCCCCCGCCCGGCCTCGCGCACGCGGCCGCAGCCCGCCAGGCCCGCCGCCGTCGCCGCCGCGTGGGGCTCGGCCGCCGCTTCCGGGCCGCCGCCGGGGAGGCCACACGTGCCGGGCCGCCACGTCCCCGCAGCTGAGCGGGAGCGGCGGGGCCCACACAATGCCCGGCGGGGCGGGGGCGCCGGGCCTGCGCGGGGCTGAGCGGCGCGGCGCGGCCGGGGGTGGAGCTGGCGCGGGGTTTGAACTGTCTGGAGGGCCCGGGGCTTTCTCCAGCCTCGCCGGAAAGCCTGGCTGCTCGGTAGTGCTCCGGTTAACACCTGTTGCAGCCTCCCTGGAGCTCCAGTGAGGTTTGTGGGATAAAGCTTTGGCCCAAGGCTGGACTACAGTTACCCCAAGGGTTACTGTGTGCTGAGTGCTGGTGTAGCGGTCCTGTTGCCACAGTTGGAGGGAGAGAGGGAGTGCATTTGCAGGATGCACGGGTGGGAGGGCTCATGAGGGCTCCAGAAGGAACGAACACGCAGATCTCAACCAGTTAACCCCTGCTAAGTCCAAGCAAGTTAATTCTTTAAGAACTTGGGTCTGCTGTGTTCGCAGCAAATTCTCCTGTTATTGTTTTCAGTAAGCAGCAAAATCACCTAATAGGGAATTTAGTAAACAAGCTCTTGGCGTTTGAGCTTATTTCATTTTAAAACACCACAGAAGTGAAGTTACTGGAGGGTTTCAAGGAAGTACTGCATTGCTGTAACCTCAGCCTTCCAATAGATGACTGAATATGACACTCCCGATTAAAAATGGATGGGATAGTGGCTTAGATCTACTTGGATTGTTTAAAAAGCCATTTTGTTTGAATACCTTTGAGACTAGGGAAAATAATAGTCTGGGGTATAGTGGAGCTTTTATCTGAATCACACTGTAGATAAGTATTGTTGTTAGAAGTTGAAAAATGTTGGTATTTTACAAAATAATTAGTTTATAAAAATTAGCCAAGCCCAAAATTGCATTGTAATTTCTGTAGCACTAAGTATTTTAATTAATTTTAAATACTTATTGTGTACCAAGTATGGTGCTTGTGCCAGTCCATTAGTCAGTGTACAGTTTATTCTGTGTATTGAGAGCATATTATGTTCTGTGAGTAGGAACAAATTAATCAAGCATGGACCTGCCACCACTGTAACCCCAGCACTTGGGAGGCTGAAGAGACTTTAGAGTGCTAGTGGTGGCCTATTCTTTTGTGTCTGCTTAGCGTACAGCCGATTTATTCTGAATAGGCTTGAGCACTTTCTGGAAGACTGTTATACAGATAATATATGTGTGTGTGTGTGTGCACACGTTTGTAAAGTTTTATGGGAATACGTTTTATCAGAAAAATAATAAAATTTATTAACATCAGCATGCTAAAATAAATAACCCTTGTTTGGACTTTTCTTGAGGAAAGTAGTTAGATTTTTGAAGTTCTACTAAAGTATATTGCTAGAATTTACATCCTGACCCTAGGCACTCTGAGGTAATTTCTGATTTGTAAAAAACTTATTTGGCTTATTTATTTAATAATTAATTTAGATTTCTTTAGTAAAAGTTGTTTTAATCTCGTGCAGTAAAATGCTATTGGCAAGCATACTACTGATTTGAGAATCAGAGCTTGAACAATTTAGAGCATTATGTCACTCTTACCTGCCAGTTTGTGTCCTCACGTGTCATATCCTGGAATGAAAGGGAATTGATTTGACTGACATTATAGCTGGTAAAGGATTGATGTAGAGACATGGGAATAAATGGCATTTGGTCTTTTTTAAATTCTAAAGAACAAATGAATCCAAAGAAAAGAAGGCCATCTCGATAGTTTGCTCAAAAGCTCTTGAGCTCAAAAACTTGCTTTTTATTTCTTGAGGATGCTTTCATTTTTTTGTCTTTTTGTAGTTAATTACTAGGTTAGGATGTTTTAAAGTTGTCAACTCTGCTTTTGAAAATGCATTGCTTTACTGAGCATGCAGAAGCTTACCTTCACTTATGTCTTAGTGAATATACTCAATGCTGGGTGTTAGCCATAAGGAACTGAAAGGTGTTTTTTGTTTTTTGACAAGCACTGGTGTGTTGTAAATAACATCAAGTTTGATTCAATAAGCAAATATTATTCTTAGAAAAAGTGGAAGCCTAGAAATATTGTTGAAAGGGTTCTAGATTGTTAGATTGTTAAGACTAAAAATGCTTAATTTCTTTGAGATTATACAGAGAAGTTTCCTTAACTACTGTTTGTTCTAGAAACTGGAACAACTCAATCAATATCCAGATTTTAACAACTACTTGATTTTTGTTCTTACAAAATTAAAATCTGAAGGTAAGTAGAGCTTGGGTAGATAATTAACTAAAAATATCTTTTATCACTATTAAGATCTACATAATGTGAATTATCAATTTCAGAGGATTTCATTTTGCCATCTGATGGATGTCAGATGTTCTGCCTAGAGTTACTGCCACTCTTAATATTTAGATTGGTAATAAGCATTCTCCTTCTGATTGGATACTGATATAACTCCCTTCATTATTTGCAACTAGAAAATGTGTTGTGTAGTCTGTCTTGGTGTTTTGAAGAATGACTTTAATAGTATGCAGGTTGAATGTAGGGTTTAATTACCTGACTATATGTGTATGTTCATTATAGAAAAAAACCTATATAGCCGAAATGAAAACACTCCACCTTCCGATAATTGTTGGCTCTGAACTTTATTCTGACTTATGATTATGTACTATTTCAAAGTTATTAACAAATGATGGAGTAGTTAACTATTATAATTTTCATTTTAAGTTATTCCTACAGTTCTTTAAAGCTAACTAGTCTGCTTTTTAAATGACATGGTCTTTAATTGTTCCTAATACATATCATATGTCCTTCTGGACTTTATTTTACAAATTATTTGTTAGCATCACTTCTTTGTCAGACAGTTTACAGGCTGTGGGAAATAAATACAAATGAAACAAATAATGATCATTGCCCTCGCCGATCACATATTATAGTGAGGTGTGTTCTTCATAACATTCACCACCACCACCAGTACAGGGTTTCTCTGTGTAGCCCTGACTGTCCTGGAACTCACTCTATAGACCAGGTTGACCTCAAACTCAGAGATTCATCTGCCTCTGCCTCCTGAGTCCTGGGATTAAAAGTATACACCACCACACCTGGCTAACTTTTTTAAAGAACTAAAATATTTATAAATGACATTCTGATCTTTAATTGTTTTATTTTAAAATTTGTGTGCTCTATCCTTTTCTTACCCTAATTATAAATCAGTTGTTATAGTATTATATTTTTTATTTGTTAAGAATTTCTTGGCATGTAAAGATACTTTAAAAAATTCAAAATTCAGCTGGGCGTTGGTGGCATACTCCTTTAATCCCAGCACTCTGGAGGCAGAGGCAGGCGGATCTTTGTGAGTTCCAGGCCAGCCTGGTCTCCAGAGGGAGTGCCAGGATAGGCTCCAAAGCTACACAGAGAAACCCTGTCTCGAAAAACCAAAAAAATAAAAAAAAATTTTAAAAATTAAAAATTCAAATAACAAAAGAATTTAAATTTTAGAGACAGTTAATCCCCCCCCCCATGGACCTATTAAATTATAAACCCACAAGATAGTCACTTTTTTTGAGCTAAAGTTTATTTTGTCTATTTCCAAGGTACTCTTCAAAGGATATAGTGGGGGTTTTGTATTTGTGTAAAATTTTTATTCTTATGCCACTGATAAATTTATCTCCCTTCAGCCCTAAAGAGTGCCATTCCTAGTTTTTCTGAGAAAGGAAGGAAGCGAGAAAGCCTGCCTCTACTGTTAGCCTTGTGCTGTCCACTTTAAAGAAGGAACATGAAAATGCTTATTCTTTAAAAGATTTATGTGTATGAGTGTTTTACCTACATGTATGTAGGTATACCTATGCATGCTGTGCTTGTGGAGAGCAGCATCCCCTAAAACTGGAGTTACAGGTGGTTGTGAGTCTCCATGTGGGTGCTGGAAAACTAACCCAGGTCCTCTTAAAAGAGCAGCAAGTGCTCCTAGCTGTTGTGCCATCTCTCCAGCCCCATTATTTAGTAATCTTGTTATTGACTCATTAAGATTTTTATTAGTTTTTTTAATTCTTTATTTTAGAAACAGGATCTTACTGTGTAGCCCTGGCTGGCCTCGAATTCAGTAGAGGTGCCTCTGCCTCCCACATGTTGGGATCACAGGCATGTGTTACCTGACTGAGTAAGCTCTTTAGGTTCAGAACAGGCCTTGGGACAAGCTGGTCTGTGCCTTTACTTTTATAGATGAGCAAATCAAGGCCTGATGCTGTAAAGTCTTATTTTAAAGGGTGGAAAGCAATTCATTGGTGGCTTTTTAAATGGAATTTGGACCCAGGAAATATACTTTAAATTGTTTTGCCTTGTGGTTTATTAAAATTCTCCATCTTGTGATATTTCTTACGAATGAATGCATACCTCTTAAAAAATACTTATTAATTATTTAGCTGTGTTGTCTTGAGAAAGTTGGTATTTGTTCATTTATCTCAGCAATCTTCCTTCCTTTCTTTTTGAGACAGGATCTAACTCTAGACAAAGATGGCCTTCCATGGAGTTTTAAACTTAGAATTTAATGTTTTATTGTAAGCCACTCACTGAAATGCATGCTAATTGGAAGTAGAAAGTTGTTTTCAGGTGTTGCCATAAGTGCTCTTAGTTCATATTGCTGTGGTGACTGGAAATAGGGTGTTTGTGCCAGGGAACTGTGCTTTCATCCTGAAGATTTTCCTAGTCAGAGTTTGGGCATGCATACTAACTAGAAATGAGGCGAGTCAGACAGTTGTGCTACAGTAACATTTTAATACACAGCCTTTTACACTGTTTTCTCTCTCTCTCTCTCTCTCTCTCTCTCTCTCTCTCTCTCGTGTGTGTGTGTGTGTGTGTGTGTGTGTGTGTGTGTGTGTGTGTGCGCGCGCGCGCGCGTGTGTGTGCGCGTGTGTGTGTGCGCGCGCGTGCTCTCAATAGGTCCCTGGAGATGGGGCTACAGGTGATTACAAGCCACCCAATGGGGGTGCTGGGAACCACTTAGGCCTTCTTTCTGTCTTCTAAAACAGTGGCAAGTGTCTTAGCCACCCATCCAGCTGCAGCCCCTTATGAGGAAGGTGGTGGGTAGAGTGGTATAGGTCGTGCTGTTATCTAGGTGCTTCTAGGCGGTCCTTTGACTTTCAATTTAGTGGTTCCACATGACTTTGTCTTGAGACAGGGGTCTCTGTTTAGTCCTGCTCTACTATCTAGGCCAAGCTGACCTGATCCGACTCCTGAGAGCTGGGATTAAAGGCATTGGAGGCAGAGGCAGGCGGATCTCTGAATTCGAGGCCAGCCTGGTCTCCAGAGCGAGTGCCAGGATAGACTCCAAAAATATACAGAGAAACCCTGTCTCGAAAATCAAAAAAAAAAAAAAGTGTGTGCCACTGAACATTATTTCAGATTTTTATTTTTGGGTTTTTGTTTTTTTGTTTTGTTTTGTTTTTGAGACAGGGTTTCTCTGTGTAGCCCTGGCTGCCCTGTAGTCCAGGCTAGCCTTGAACTCAAATCCTGCCTCTGTTACCAAGTGCTGGGATTAAAGGTGTGTACCACTACTGCTGGCTCAGATATATATATTTTTTAATAACTAGATAAAGCCATTGATTTCAAATAATAACTTGGCCTGTGTTGTGTCTTTTTTGACTCAGGTTTCATTTTCAACTGTGTATTGGATTATTACCTACCTAGAAAGCGTGTAAGGATTGAATGTAGTAATATTTGTACTAGTGTTGGTGCATAACAGCTTTTAGAAGATGTCAGCTAGTCTAGTATCATCTGTTGGCACAAACGGTGAATTAAGTATCTTTCAGAAGAGAAGTATGAGCCTTGTACAGCTGAGCTGTTTCTCTTACTCTACCTTGAACATCTTTGAAAGTCAATTTATTTCTAATGCTTTGGGAGATTTTTGCTTCACTGTGTCTCCCCAAATAGACAAGTAAAAAGCATAGCCTTCATGTTGCATGAAAGTGACCCTATATATTTTACACATTTGCTCCCCCAACTGGAAGAAGTTTACGATTTTCAGGAGCAATTTTCTTTCAAGGAGATATCTGTGCCATGGTCTTAAAAGGTGCCATCGATGCCACATCTATGACCAATAATGCCATTTAGCATCTTAAAACAGACTAAGCAGTGCCCTAATCCAAATAATTACTCTGCAAATGTCAATAGTGCCTAACTAAGTTGAGAAACCCTGAACCATAAATTACAGAGCTGATTTTGATAATTTGTGATTTTTAAAACCAACTATAGCAAAAAAAAAAAAAATGGAATGTTGGAATCAATCCTTGAATATAAATAGTTTCATTTTGCAGTAAGGATTCCTTTAGGACTCAGTACTGTTACTGCTTTTTACAGATGAGCCCACAAGATCACTGAGCGGTCTGATCTTGAAGAATAATGTGAAAGCTCATTTCCAGAACTTCCCAAACGGTGTGACGGACTTTATCAAAAGTGAATGTCTAAATAATATTGGTGACTCCTCTCCTCTGATCAGAGCCACTGTTGGTAAGTTCTGTTACAGAAATTTTGTGTCCTTTTTGTAACTGTATTACTTTTAGAAATGGGATGCTATTTTTGCAGAATTTTTGTTTATAAATCCTTACATATAGTGCTCACCATTGCAGTAAAAGCTCTGTGACCCCATGACTCCAAGGCCACTGGTTGCTGATGAATCAGTTGGTTTGAGTGGGGCATCAAGGACTGAATTAGGACCTCTGCCTTTTCTGTGAGATTTTATACTCTGGGATTCCTTGTTGTCTGCAATGCCTTGGGTCATTTCTAGTGTCACTCTTGCAGGTACAGAAAGTCTTGTTTCATAGCAACAATCTTAAGAAAAGGATTCTAAAGTTTTACTGTTTACCTCTAGTACTAGCCTGCTTTGTATCTGCTACAGCAGCAGGGTTTGGTTTTTTTGCTTTTTAAGTCTTTTCAGTATTCAGCTTGGTGTCAGGGATTGAAGAACTGTTTACATAGTAGTAAAGTAAAATAATGGTAATAGCTGGCATGAATCACTTTGGGAGCACACCACTGAGTGGTCAGTACACATGTCAGCAACTCAGCACAGAAATAGGCAGTTACATGTACTTCATAGAAACCTCTACTGTTTGAGTGCCATGGTTAATAGCTGCCTTGTACAAGGGCCTGGAACGATGTTAATCCAGCAGGTTGTTTAAATGAAGTCTGTGAAATGGATCAATGTCTCATTCAGTGTTCCTTGTTCAGTGAGAGGATCCTTAGTATCATGCAGTTTTTCTTTAAGTTTGAGAAGTACTGTTTGTGTCTGTGAGGCTCTGACTCCTCCGGCCTATCCGTACTCAAGAGTGCCATTATTCTGACTTGAGGTTTGAGGAGTATAGTACACTTGTAGTTTGGGGGTACAGACTCAGGCTCTGTAGGGGCTCTGTAGGGGGTAGTTTGGGGGTACAGACTCAGGCTCTGTAGGTTATTCTCATGCGCTCATGTATCCTTACAGTATCACCAGCTCAGCAGTGCTAAAAAAAAAAAAAAGAGAGAGAGAGAGAATGCAGTGATTTTAATGGAAAGCCAAAAGAAATCCACATACATGTAGTGAAATGGGATTTTAGCAGAAAAGGCAGTTTAACTGAAAGGAAAGGAATGGATGAGATACAGAAATTCAGTGTGAGATTTTTTGTTGGCTTCCTAAGCTGTCAGGTCATTGCCCTGCTTTAGTATGTAGTCCAGACTGTAGAACTTAGTATCTTAACTGGAAGGTTGGAAGTACTAGGGGAAAAGAATTGAATTGAGTGTGGACTGGATTTCTTTCATGAACAGTTTTTGAACCTGTTTGGGAGCCAAATTTATTTTAGAATTGTTCTCCTATGGTTCTAGGAATTGAATCCATGGCCTCAGGCACAATAACCACACACTGCCTAAGCCTTGTCAGGCTTAGAATTAATTAAATATTATCGAGAAATGCTATTGATGTCTGGAATATGATACAGTAATTACTGAGTTCAAAGGTTGTTGTGGATAGAATGGCTAAAACAATGATTGGCATGTGTTAAAGATTGGCAAAAATGGTAGTGAGGGCATTTTATTAGTTTATCATATTTCTTTACTTTTATATACAGATGAAATATCCCTTGGAGTTTTGGAATATTTACATACTTTTTTTCAGTTGGGCAACCCTTACCCGAATTTCACATTGCTATAAAATCTGAGTGTTCTTAGACAATATCACTGTATCCCTGGCTGGCATGGAACTTACTGAAATCTCCTTGTTTCTGCCCCTAAGTGCTGAAATTGAAGGCATGGGCCACCACACCTGGCTAATAATTTTGGATAATTTAAAAGTCTGAAATACTAACTACATAAAGCTGCCAACTTGAAATAGTTAACCAGCATGGCCAGTTAAATAATTGCTTTGCATTGTTAATTAAAAATAAAAGACAAGTGGCTCTACAAGATAACAAAACAAAAGCTTAAAAATATGCAGAGATTTACTCCTGCTCATGCTGCTGAGAATGGGAGACAATTAAGTGCTCAGCCCAGGTGAGAGAGCTGTACCATTCTCTCTAAAAGTTCAGGACAACAGGAGTGGGTAGGAAGAATGGAAGCAAGCACTGGAAGCTAGTGAGGAGGGCTTTGAAGGGCCATCTTCTGTGTGTAGGTGGCCACCAAATTCACCTGTCCTGGGACTGCACCAGACTGGCCCTGTGAACAAACTGGAGGAGGGGTTTGTGGGCTCCCACTACTCCTGGTTTCTGTAAGATTCTGGGAGAGGTGTAGTCATTATCCTCATTCCTGGACACACTGGTGAACCCACCAACCTCTGGTGCATGATTTCAAAGGATGAATCATTAAACAAAGGCATGAATATGGAAAGGGAATTTGTAGGAAGAAAGCGGCTGTTGAGAAGAACCTGAGATAAGAAAAGGTAAGAGTGACTATAAGTAGGGTGTATGAAATTGTCAAAGAACAACTTTAATAAAGAGAAAAAACTTCCCCCCATTCTCCTCCTGTTTTGTTGGAGAATGAAGATGGCAGAACAGAAGGAGTGACTTGCAGAGAGAAGTTATTGGGTAGATGGCTATATTATAATTACTTGATTGTAAACCATCACCTAGAATTTAAAGTACTTTATTGGGGTGGAAGTAGTTCACATGAAGAGTTACCTAGAATTTTGATTTGTTTTCTTTTTTTTGTTTTTTTTGTTTTTTCAAGACAGGGTTTCTCTGTGGCTTTGGAGGCTGGCCTGGAACTAGCTCTTGTAGACCAGGCTGGTCTCAAACTCACAGAGATCCGCCTGCCTCTATCTCCTGAGTGCTGGCGTGAGCCATCAACGCCCAGCTTCTTTTGTTTTCTTAAGTCATTTTTTGCTTCAAGAAAATAAATATGAGCATGTTGTAAAACATTGGTTTCCAAGAAATCTGGGAAATTTTTTTTTCTTAGATTAGTTAATCTTAGTTCACATGAGAAATGATTTAAAGCACCTTTTGGGAATTTGTTTTGTAAGTAAATTAGTTTATCTGAAAGGCATTTCTAAGAGCTGAAGACCAGATCTTCACTCATCAACCTAGACAGAAAATTCTTGAGGTGTGTGTAATGTCATACTACATTGTTAGTGTATAGGGTTTTTATATAGACAATCATTTTACAGCCTCAACTCTTGACATTTTAGGGTTTTGTGTTGGGCTCTTCTGTGCACTGTTAGTTTTTAGTCAGTCAGCATCTCCTGCTTTCCCTGGGATGCCGTTTCTGCAATGCTCGCTGTTGTGCCAATTAGTATGCCACATTGCCAAATGACTGTGCTTCCTAAGGGCAAGGATCATTTGCTAATTTTGGATTTCTTATCACCCAATATAATATTTATACCATATTAAGAACTTAATAAATATTTTAAGTAAAGATTTCTGATTATAAAAGTAAATTTGCAGCTTTAGGTTTAAATTTATTTTGAGATGGGATCTTGCTTCCTATTCACTCTCCTGAGCTGAATCTACAGGCATGTGCCCACGCCACTCAAGTTTTATTTCTTGTTTCTCTAAAGTATTTGTGAATCTTGTCAAGAAAATTTATTTGGAAGGTACTTCATTTTAATGATTATGTGCTAATCTATTGGATGAATGATTTGCTTACCTTATGAAATAATACATGGCTTGTTTGTAATTTTACTATTCCAATGAATATTGTTTATGTATGCTTATATGCTTGTGGAAAAGTTTAAGATTAGTTCATATACATAACATTATTGGAAAAGGTATTCTTTTAAAAAATATATTTATATTTTATGAGTGTGCTACATGTAAACCTGCATTCCTGAAGAGGAGGTCATACACTATTATAGAGCCATCGTGTGGGTGATAGGAATTGAACTCAGGACCTTCTGCTTCCACATCTTGAGTGTTGGAGTTACAGGCATGTGACACTATACCCAACTCTCATAGTTCCAACCACTGAAAATTGTCTGTCACTTTTCAAGTTCTCAACTCTTTCTAGTATTAGGATTTTTTTTTTTTTCTTTTTCTGGAGAAGATAAGATTTTGGGACTACATAAATTTGAAGTTTGTCAATCTGTCAACATTCTTTGATATCTGCCTAACAAACATAATGTCATTCAAGTTGTAGGTTGTGTCTGTTTTTTCCACTTGGTTTCTCTAAAGTTTTGTTTGGGTTTTGTTCTTGTATGCTTGATTGGTTGGGTTTTGGGGGACAGGGTTTCTCAGTGTAGTCCTGGAATACCTTTGTAGACCAGGCTGGCCTCAAACTGATAGATCCCCTGCCTCTGTGCCCTAAGTGCTGGGATTAAAGGTGTGTACCACAGAACCTGGCTTGGCTTTGTGTTTTGGGGTCTTCCTGCATCCATCTCCAAGTTGGGTTTGCAGTTTTAGTGACCACAGAGTCCCTGTGTTCTGTTACATTTTAACTTTAGGAAAGAATAATTGACATGAAGAACAAGCTCTTAGTACCTAATTGATTCTTGCCTAAGGCTAATAAGAGTGATATCTTTAAATGCAACTCTGATTGCAGTTTGTGTCTCTTGGTATATTTTGAAGTGTATATTTGCACATTCCTCACAAAGTGCAGTAAGCTCCAAATGTATGTTGTCTTTCTAGGTATTTTAATTACAACTATAGCCTCCAAGGGAGAATTGCAGAATTGGCCTGATCTCTTACCAAAACTCTGTAGCCTGCTGGATTCTGAGGATTACAACACCTGTGAGGTAACACTGCTTGCTTCTTATGTTTGTTGTTTCATAGCATATATTAACCTTCAGGAAAATACTTTTGAAATAGACAACTTCAAAACACAGGAGCCTAAAGTTATCTTTATTATATTTTACATTTGTTACTTTTACTGGTTTTCTGGAATTAATATAACAAAAATCTTCACTGTGTTTCCTATAAGGAAATACTTTGTCTCTCTAAAGTTATTCTTAAATGTTTAATGCATGTGATTAATAGCTGTTATATGTTTAATCAATTACTTTTAAATTTAAATTTTATTTTTTAATTTTATGGGTTGGAGTGTTTTGCCTGCATGTATGTTTGTGTACTGCATGTGTACCTGGTACTCTCAAGTTCAGAAGTCTTCAGGGTTTTGCTGTGTGTGTGTTGTTGCTGCTGCTGCTGCTGCTGCTATTGTTTTAATTATTTATATATAGCTACTGGTAAAAATCTGTAAAACTATTATGTTGAAGAAATGAAGAAAATGTTTAGGTTTGTATTTTGAGACAGTCTCATGGTGATCTTGAGCTCTTCAGCTCCTCCTACCTCCCAAAGACTGGGATTGCAGACATAAGAAACCGTGTCTAGTTGAATTCCTTTCTTAGAGTTTCTCAATGTTGATGAACAATGTAGTATTTCATTTATTAGTGAGCAGAGTTCTTCCTTCCTTCCTTCCTTCCTTCCTTCCTTCCTTCCTTCCTTCCTTCCTTTCCTTCTTTCCTTCCTTCCTTCCTCTTTTGGGACAAAGTCTCACAGTGTAGCTCTGGGTGACCTAGAATGCCTAGAGATCCATCTACCTTTGCTTTTGGGTGATAGGATGAAAGCTGTGTGCAGCCATGTGGGCAGAAACCCATTTTTAGATGCTTCTACAGCATCCTATCTTAGAGGTATAAATGAACAAGATGGCAGCAGGTAGTTTTATGACTAGCCTGGCCTGTCTCAAGTGGGAGCCACCTGGGAGAGAAGAAAGAGAGACTTGGCAAAGTAGCCTTTTTTTTTTTTTTTTTTTTTTTTTTTTTTTTAGATTTTATTTATTTATTTATTATGTATACAACATTCTGCCTCCATGTATGCCTGTGCACCAGAAGAGGGCACCAGATCTCATTACGGATGGTTGTGAACCACCATGTGGTTGTTGGCAATTGAACTCATGACCTTTGGAAGAGCAGCTCTTAACCTCTGAGCCATCTCTCCAGCCCAAAAGTAGCCTCTTAAGTCACTCTTAAAGTCTGTCTCAGGGTATGCTGCAACCATGGGACATGTTGACAGAGGGTGGTAAACTATACCAGTTGTAAAACTGTAAGGTGCTGTGTTAAAGTGGTAGGTTTTCTAGATCTTTACAAAATAATTCCTAAATGTTTGTTCTTAATGATAATTGGAGGGAGGTGGTTTTTGGTTTTTGTTTCTTTGAAAATTTATTCTTCTGCCTGGTGATGGTGACACAAGCCTTTAATCCCAGCACTTGAGAGGCAGAAACAGGTACGTCTCTCAAGGTCAGCCAGGGCTACACAGAGAAACCCACCTACCTCCAAAAAAAAAAATTATTCTTTATTATTACTTTGGTAGCTAGTTGAAATTTTTATTGCCACAACAGGAAACAAGTGTATATTTGATTTCAATCATTGGCTTTAAGAAATACAACTTGTTTATAAAAACATTGATATTCAAGTATAGCTATTTTAACATAGCTAAAACCTATACTGGCTAATACATGTTAAATCTAAGACTGATTTTGTTTTAATATATAAAATTTTAAGTGTAAATTCCAAAATTTAATTTTGGAGGTATTATAAATTTTAATAAGAATTTTAGAGTACTGTCACTTTTAAAGACTGTCTTAGGGTTTCTCTTGCTGTGAAGAGACACCATGACCACAGCAACTCTTATAAAGAAAAAATGTATTTGGGTTGGCTTACTTACAGTTTCAGAGGTTTAGTCTATTATTGCAGAACATGGCGGCATGCAGGCAGATGTGGTGCTGCTAGAACTGAGAGTCCTATATCTTGCAGGCAACAGGAAATCAACTGGGACCCTGCGCATAAGAAACCTCAAAGTCCGCCCCCATGGTGACACTCTTCCTCCAACAGGGCCATACCTACTCCAACAAAGCCACACCTCCTAATAGTGCCACTCCCTATGAGATTATAGGGGCCAGTTAAATTCAAACTGCCACAAAGACTGTACCTTTTGTTAGCACTGTTATAAATTAAGTGTATTGCAGCTGTATCAAGTTGTTGGTGATGGAAGCAGAAGGAGTAATTAGCCTATTTAGTACATTATAGTATATGCAACAACTCTGGATTATCCTCTTGGTAAGAAAAAAGATTAGGGGAAATAGTTGTCATGTTGAATCTCCTGTCCAGTTACTATATTACGTTGTCAGTTTCCCAATATATGGCTTGTGTTTGATTGTTTTTAAAGTTACTGGTAAGATATATCTCAAAATGAATGCATGTTACAGTGACTAAATATATTTCTATGACAATTTATTTTAGCATTTAATAAGATAATTTAATATGGACTTAAAATTGAAGAATATTTCAGTGGGATTAGATATTTTAATGTTATTTATTAATTCCAACTAACCAAAATATTTTCCAGTTTTAACTTTTAATGTTAAAATTTAAGTGTATCATTAGAGTGATATTTTGATACTCTAAATTAATTTGTTTTTAAGTTTTATAAAGCATGTGGTTGAGAACATAAATTCATCTAAATTATTATTCTACATATCTTGGGATTTTTCTTTGTTCTGGTCTTTTTCTTTGAGTTGGGGTCTTGCTGTATTGTCTAGACTGGTTTCAAGCTAGTGGGTGAGCTTCATATTTATCTCAGCCTCCCAATTGCTAGGATTATAGATAATATCCTACTGTACCTTCCCTATTTGTAGTTGTTATCAATGAATTCTAATGTTATAAATCTGTCTTTTACAGGGAGCATTTGGTGCCCTTCAGAAGATATGTGAAGATTCTGCCGAGATTTTAGATAGCGATGTTTTAGATCGCCCTCTCAACATCATGATTCCCAAATTTTTACAGTTTTTCAAGCATAGTAGTCCCAAAATAAGGTGTGTATGCAGCATTGTTAGTTTATAAGCTGAAACAAGCCTGATAGACCATCACATTTTTTTGTTCAAGATCAAGAGTAGTTGGGGAAAATTGTTTTTTAAGTTATCTGCCTTGTCCTCTCCAAATACCTTCATCTGTAGCTGAATGATTAAAATTCTTCCAGTGCAACATGGACATACCGGTGTCCATTGAGCCAAACAAGATTAGCTGATGGATGTCTAGGCTGATTCCATCCCTTGATGTTGTAATTAGGGAGTGCATCAATGAACATGGATATGTGTGTGTGTACTCAGGAATGGTGCATCTAGACTATATGGTTGTTCTGTTTTTAGTTTTTTGAGGAAACAGCTTATTTCCATGGTTGCTGTTGCATCATCAGCAAAAGCAGTTCCTCTTTCTTAGTATCCTTGCCAACATTGGTTTTGTCTTTTTTTGTTTGTTTGTTTTTCCTTTTTTTTTTTGCAGCCATTCCAGTGAATGTAAAATGAAATCTCAGTGTAGTTTTAATTTACATTTCATTAATTCCTAAAAGATGCAGAACACCTTCAAATATTTATTGATCATTTTCTGTTTCTTTGAGAACTATCAGTTCAGTTCAGTACAGTGTTTGTTTTGAGACCTTGGGTAGCCATTTGGTTGGGTAACCACAGACAATTGAGTTTATTTCTGGGCCATGGATGTTTTTCTATCAGCATGGTGCAATTTCTGTTACTATGATCCCAGTGTAATCTGAAGTCAGGTGCTGTGATGCTTCCAGCACTGCTGTGTTTGGGGTTGTGTGACTATCTATTGTCTTTTGTGATTATGTATGGGTTTTGAGTTGTTAGTAAGGTGGTGGTTTTCCTTAGAACTTTCCCTGCTGCTTCCTTGTTTTGTACCAAAACACTTTGACCATCTTGTGTTCTATGAACAAGTTCTTGGTGTTAATGCAGGCATTGTAAGTGGTCTATTTCTGTAGGTTTGAGAGGGTTTTTTTCTGCTGTGATTTTTATTGACCAAGTTCTATCCTGTAAATTCTTGTGTTTGGTTTTTTGGTCATATTTTGGAGTTCTTCAACATTGTAGTCATGCTTTGTTTTTTCTTTGAAAAATCTTTTCTGTTTTAGTCTAGTGTTTCTTTGACCTTTCCCTTTTTTAAAAATAAGATTTATTTTATGTGCCTGAGTGTTTTGCCTTCATGAATGTATGTATACCATATACATGCAGTGCCCATGGAGGCAAGAAGGTATTGGTTCCCTGGAACTGGAGTTACAGACAGCTGTGAGCTATCATGTGGGTGCTGGGAAGAACCCTGGTCCTCTGGAAGAGCAGCTAGTGCTCTCAGCCACTGAGCATCTCTCCAGCCTGTCCTTGACCCTTGTCTTACATACCTGGTAATTCTTCTGCTTTGGTGCTACTTTTGTTTATTTTAACTTAGTTTATGTGAAATTTTCATTTCCAACATTTCTATTTCTTTTTTTTAAAACCTCAGTTGACTTACTGAATATCTCTTTCATTTGCTTTTTTTAGCTATATGGCTGAGATTTTCATCCATTTTTACCTGCTTCCTCCTCTGTGCTGCTGGCTTTCTTCTAGATGCTGGTTTGATTTCTTCCCTAATTCACCTGTGTGTTTATATCCTTTTTGAGGACATTGATTATTTTTTGCTATTAAACTTTGAAGTTATCTGGCATTGCACCCACTCAGTCTGAATTCATCAGTGGAGTTATGATCTCTGAGGGAGTCTTGTTGCCTTGCCCATTCATTTCTTGTATTTCTATGTACAAGAAATTTGTATAACTCTTGGTTTAGATACTTCTTCCCATTCTGTTTAGGGATCTTGTTAGTAAGTAGTCTACTTTGGTGGATTCAGTCAGTTTCCAGTTCCATTTAGTGAGAGGCAAATAATTTTGTTGTTGTTGTTGTGTTTATTTTTGGTTTTCGAGACAGGGTTTCACTGTGTGCTCCTGGCTGTCCTAGAACTTTCTCTGAAGACCAAGCTGGCCTCAAACTCACAGAGATCACATGCCTATGCCTCTGCCTCTGGAGTAAAGGTGTGCGCCACTACTGCCTGGCACAAATAAACTGTTATAGAAGCATTGAAGGCAAACAGTACAAGAAAGGCACATATTCAAAGCCAGTGGGATATTCTACTTGTTATCAGGAAATAGGAAAAAAATGTAGTGTGTTTTTGGTGAAATTTAAAAAATGGAGTAAATGTGGAAATATTAAGTGGGTCAGACTAAGAGAGGCAGGGAGGTCAAGTAAATGAAAGAGAAGGAAGAGTGAAGATTAGGAAGGGGAAGAGAAAAGAACAGGCAGTTAAAAATGAAAAGGATTCTCCAGTAATGAAATATGTGAGCAAAATAAGATGAAAGTAAGAAGGGGAATAAAAGATAACAAAAGCTTTTTCACAAAGAAGCTGAGTGTGGCAGCACACACCTTTAATTCCAGCTTCAAAAGGCAGGCGAGTCTTTGAGTTCGAGGTCAGTTGGTCTACATAGTGAGTTCAGGGCAGCCAGGGGTATACGGAGACGCCTTATCTCAAGCAAATAAAATTTACAAAGATGGGGCTGGAGAGATGACTCAGGTTAAGAGCACTGACTGCTCTTCCAGAGGATCTGAGTTCAATTCCCAGCAACCACATGGTGGCTCACAACCATCCCTTATGAGATCCGGTGCCCACTTCTGGTATGCAGAAGAGGTATACATGGAAGCAGAATGTTGTATACATAATAAATAAATAAATAAAATCTTAAAAAAATTTTACAAAGATGAATGAACTGGTTTTGGAGAGATGGCTCAGCAGTTAAAAGACTATTACAGAGGACCTGAGTCAGATTTCTAGGACCCAAACATATTAACATGTGACAACCCCAAGGGCACTTGCAGTCACCTGCACATACATACCTACTCACAGATAACAGGCATATGATTTAAAAGTAACTGGGGGTAGCCAGGTGGTGGTGCACGAGTTTGAAACCAGCCTGGTCTACAAGAGCTACAGGACAGCCACCAAAACTACACAGGGAAACTCTGCCTCAAAAAAAAAAAAAAAAAGTAACTGGGGGTAGAGAGGTGGCTTAGTGTTTACAATTATTCATTGATCTTTCAGAGGACCCAGGCTTGGTTCCTAAAACTTCCATGGCGGCTCACAATCCCAGTTTCAGAGGTTCTGATGCCCTTTTCAGACATAAATGGGAGCAAAGCATCTATGCATATAACACAAAAAAAATTAATCTTTTAAAAAAATTCAAAATTCCACTAATAGTTTTATACTACAAAAGAATCAGGGCATCAAAAAAAAATTGATGATGGAAATGTACAAACAAATACATTAAAAAGGTAGTAAAAAAATATGAAAAACTAAATATACTAAATACAAAAAAGGAAGGGCACACATTGGTGTGGAGTCTTACTTGGGCTTTTGAAAAGTGGAACATGCCAGGGATATGCAGGTTTCAAGAATCATTTATACTTGGGGGCTCTTGGCTTTCTTATAGTTTATTCTGGTCTTAAACTTGTATGAGTGTCTTCACTTTGGTAGATTCGCTTCATTGCATGCCAGGGTCCTCTGCTAGCCATATTTGGCTTTGCACACTGTATACTGAGTGGTTCTCCCATCTTCCTGAGAGTGTGGGAAACAACCCTATCACTGAGATCTGTGTAGGTAGAACTCTTCCTACTTTTAAATCCCACTAAGTATTATTCACCCTGCTGGTGGAGCTGTGGGTGTCAGGTAGTCATGTGGAGCTTTGGCATTCTGAGTCCATAATAGATAACTGGCTCCAAGGGTGACTCTACTTGTTGATGCCAGATAGTTTGACCTCAAGTTGATGAGTTTGGCTTGTGAGCACCAAAGGCTAGATTGCCTTTCCCTATATACTTGTCTGCCTATACAGAGCCCCTGTCAGTATCTGGCCTTCATGTTCTAAAATTGTCTCCCAGGATTGTCCCTCATCCGGGGCTATGGCAGGTTGAATTTAGGTCTCCCCCCAACTTCAATTATTCCCTGTGCTCAGATCCCCAGGTTACCTCATTAAACAATAGGATCCATGTCAGCCCTCAGAGCCATTGGAAACTCCTTCCTACTGCTGATCTGTGTCTCTTTCTACTTTTCCTGGTTTCTGCACTAACTCCAGGGTATATACTCATATCTGAAGATTTGGCGCTAGGAGCCTCTGAGAGAGAACCTGATACACTTTTCTTTCTGTGTCTGGGTTACTTCACTCAATATGCTTTTCTAGTTCCACCCATTTACCTGCAAAGTTTATGATTTCCTTTTTCTTTACAGCTGACTAGTATCCTGTATGGTATATGTACCACATTTTCATTACCTGTTCATCTAGGTTGTTTCCATTCCCTAGCTATTATGAATAGAGTAGCAGTGAACATGGCTAATCAGGTATCTGTGGAGCATGATGTCAAATTGTGGGCTCTTTTACCTTTTTGATAATTGTCCAGAGTTGTTTTCTATAGTGACTGTACCAGTTTGCAATCCCATTGACAGTGAGGGAGGGCTCCTTTTTCTTCCCACAGCATTTGGTACAGAGTTTTTGTTGTTGATGATCTTTGCTATTCTGACTGGGGTAAGATGAAATCTCAAAGTTGTTTTGATTTACATTTCTCTAATTTCTAGGGACAATGAACATTTTTAAAGATTTTTATTAACAGCTTATTTTTTAAATTCTCCTAAGAACAATTTAGGTACTAGGCCCATTTTGAGAATGGGCCATTTAGTGGGGGAGGGGAGTTTATTTTTTGTTTCTTTTTCATATGTTCTAGATATATAAAGTCAGATGACTTGCTGGCAAAGGTTTCTCCCATTCTGTGGGCTTCCTCTTCACGTAATTGATGATGTTTCTTTATCTGTGCAGACGCTTATTAGTTTTACCAAGTCATTTGTCAGTAATTGTTATCCTTAATTTGGGGACAAGTAGAGTCCTATTCAGGAAGTCCTTCTCTGTGCCTAAGTAATTTGCAGGGTACTGCCTATGTATCTCCTAGCAGCTTTACATGTAGGTCTTTGATCCATTTGGGGTTAGTTTTTGTGCAAGGTAATAAATACAGGTCTACTTTCATTCTTCATCATGTGGACAACCAGTTTTCCTAACACTATTTGTTGAAAATGCCTTCTTTTCTCTAGCCTATGTTTTTGGCTGAAGTCGAATATATTCATTTGGGTCTTTGATTATTGTTCAAATGGTCTACATGTCTGGGTTTTGTTTGTTTGTTTAGGCCAAGTATTATTTGGCCTAAACTATGCAGGCATTCCAAAATGGAAATTGGAATTAAAATATATTTTATTTGCTTAAGTTTGCTCTGTGCTTACTAAATACTCAGATACTTCTAAAGTAAGCACTTTTATTTTTTCTTAAATTTAAAAGTGTTGCGTTTTATGGGCAAGAGACTGCCTTGTAAAAGAAATGGTATTACTTGGGTAAATGCCATTTATATAATGTCAAGCAGATCTTATGCAGAAATTAATTAAATAAAAGTATATGGCTGTGTGCTGGGAATACTCTGCCATTATGTTTTAAATGCTGGTGTTGCTCTTCACCTTTAGTTTTTGCTTTCTGTGTCATTGACCTTCTTTGTTGATACACAGATTCTGACTTAGACTTTTAATGGGTACACATACCATAATATTTCCAGAGCTGCACATTGAAGTTGTTGACTGCAGTGAGCATATGATAACGTGTAAACTTGGATTCTAGGTCTCATGCTGTTGCGTGTGTCAATCAGTTCATCATCAGTCGCACTCAAGCACTTATGCTGCACATTGATTCTTTCATTGAGGTAAGACTCGTCGCACAAACCTGGGCCATGGGTTCATTATATAGCTCGTAATTTAGTTACTATGTGCATCCCCCTCCCCACATACACATAATTAAGAGGTAATTTTTTAAATGGATTTTTAGCCTAATACTGTCTGATACATCTTTAATCCCAGCACTTGGGAGGCAGAGGCAGGCCAGTCTCTGTGAGTTCCAGGAAAGCCTCCTCTACATAGAGAAATCCAGGCCAGCCAGAAATACACAGAGAGAGACTCCATCTCAAAAAATCAAAAAGGAAAAAATGGGCTTTTTATCTTTTATGTCACAATCATGGTCTTTGGTAGTTGCCACCTCACAGTTAATTGGTTGTCATCACTTGTTTGCGAGGCAATTTTGGAGTTGTGAGTGTTTGGTCAGTATTTTGATTTATTCATTCATTTATTTATTTATTTATTTATTTTTGGTTTTTTGAGACAGGGTTTCTCCGTGTAGCTTTGGAGCCTATCCTGGAACGCACTCTGTAGATCAGGCTGGCCTGGAACTCACAGAGATCCACCTGCCTCTGCCTCCCGAGTGCTGAGATTAAAGGTGTGCACCACCAGCGCCCAGCTGGTCAGTATTTTGAAAGAAAGTGTTAAGTGTCCTATTCTGGCCTTGAGGTCTTCCTGCCTTCAGCTGTCAAGTGCTATACATCAGGCTTTAATTCAGTCTTTTTGTGCTCCTTAGCGTTTCTGTTAAGTATAACCCTTTCTAATACATTTAACATTTTAAAATAGGGGTAAAATGTGTTTCTTGTACAACAGAACCTCTTTGCACTGGCTGGTGATGAGGAAGCAGAGGTGCGGAAAAATGTGTGCCGGGCACTTGTGATGCTGCTTGAAGTCCGAATGGATCGCCTGCTTCCCCATATGCATAACATAGTTGAGGTAACCCAGGCAACACAAAGACTCTGGCCTCATTTCTTCCCCAAGAGAAGTGTTTGGCACAAAATGTAATAATTGTAATAATGTAAAGATAGCATTTTCTAACTTATATAATACCTTTGAGGGGAGGGACATAATACAAATATGGTTGTTTTTAAATTGTAAGTCCTCTTGGTGATTTTTCTTTTGTGAAATTTAAGATGTTATGAGAGGAGTTCTTTAAACATCGAGGTAGGTTTTAATCATCGTAACTAGGAAATTCTCACTAAACATGGTATAGATCAAGTTATGGGTGTTTGGGGATATTATGTGACATTCTTGGATTGTTGGAAAATAGAATTTAAAAAATTGAGTTTGCTTCAACAAGATTCGTTTGATTCAGGCTGAATTCAATACTGCTAGAGTCAGGCTTTCCCATCTGACTTCGTATTGCTGGATGTAATCACACTCATGCATTAGATGGCTTTTCAGGTGCTTTAAACGGTGTATTGCCCAGAACCTGACTTCTGCTTCTAGTTTTGTCTTGTGTGGTGAGAGTTACAGTGTGTTAGACCCTGGAGAGATGGCACAGTAGTGAAGAGTGCTTATTGTTCTTGAAGAGGTTGGGGGTTCTATCCCTAGCTGCTTGGAGCTCACAGCTACTAGTAATTCCAGTTCAAAGAAATCCACTCCCTCTTCTGGCTTCATTGGGCACTTCATACACAAGGTGCACACTTACAAGCAGGCATACAAAATACATATAAATATGAAATCAGTAAGTAGATCTTTTTTTTAAGGTGTATTAGGAAAAATGCTGGCATTTACAGTGTATAGCATCTTCTGTTGTATAGAAGTATAGAAAGGTGTCTTGAGTCTGTTTGTGAAGTCAGCTATGATTGAAAGGTTAGAGTTGGAAGTTAATCAGAAAGTTTAAATTTTTATCACTTGGTGTAGATCACACGTGGAGAGCCTAATTTATAATGTTATGTAGTATTTTATTCAGTACTTGAAGCCTAGTATTTGACATGCAATGGAGTAGAACAGGCCTATGGCAGTTGCCATGCAGTGTGTTTCAGTCCAGAAGAGAGTGTATAGAACTTTGTTGATTAACTTTGACTTGAGTTCCAGGTATACTGGGAAGTCCCATAAGTGAATTAGGTTGGTTATGTTCAGAGGGCATGATTATACAAACACCTTGCTGAAACTGCTAGTCGTAGTTAAGGAATGTTTAGGTTGGTGTGGTGATGCATACCTGTAATCCAGGCCAGCCTGGGAGCAGTGCTGATTCACCCTGTCTCCAGAAGACAAAACCATGAGAAAAGAAATGCAGCTTTCTTCCCCAAATTAAAAAAGATTGACTTATGTGTCACTTTGTGACATAAGAGAACTTGTTAATTTTAAAATTCTTCATTTTAAGGAAGATATATGGAGTTATTTTTGTTTTTCTCTGATTAACATTGACATTTCAGAAAATTCAGTTTCCCTCTATACCCCTGCACAGAATCAAATCTATATTGCATACAAATGAGAACTTCATTCTTAAGCAGAGGTTCGTAAGTTTTGGTCTTGTTTTAAAGGCACATAGGGAGCTTTAAAAGAGAGAGGTACAGGTGGGAACCATGATTTGCAGAATGTAGGATCGGGACGAAATCACTATTTGCTGTCCAGGATAAACTGATGGGTCATATGGATTCCCTTCACAGTACATGCTGCAAAGGACCCAAGACCAAGATGAGAACGTGGCTTTGGAGGCATGCGAATTCTGGCTGACTTTGGCCGAACAGCCAATATGCAAAGATGTACTTGTAAGGCATCTGCCTAAGTAAGTGTCCCCGCTTACAAGTGCTGTCCTCAGCACTCTCATACTCAAAGTGTGTTCTCTCATCATGGAGGGAGCTTCTGAAGGAGTCAGACTTCATTATTAATGTGATAGATTTCCAGGATTACCTTTTTGTAAACTACATGGAAATAGTTTATTCATGTGTTGGGGATAGATGCTCGGGTGCTCGTGGAAGTCAGAGGACAAACCCTACCTAGACAAATAAGCATAATTGCAGTGTGTAGTTACTGTTGGTCTTCTGTTTTGGAACTTTTGATCATGAAGGTTTGACTGGCCGATATTTCTTGAACCTGCCCCGTTCATATTTTTTGAGCAGTGATGTATTGCTGGATATGCTCAAGGACTATATTGCCAGTTACCATTGGTTTAATTAGTATACATATTAAAACTCTGGATCTTAAGAGTTTTGTTTAATTCTCTCTAGGTTGATTCCTGTGTTAGTGAATGGCATGAAGTACTCAGATATAGACATTATCCTGCTTAAGGTAAGGAAACCATTCTGATTAGGGAAGATTCTAAGGATTCAGGCATTATGCTGGCCTTCCCCTGTCACCTCGCAGAATGCACTCAGGCAATACCCTGGTCAGCCCAGGCTTCCATGGTTGGATAGTCTACATGCAGGTGCAAAGGACCCCTGTAAAAGACAGACCCCTGCCCACTTACGCTCTATTTCCCTGCTCTTCTCTTTCGGCCCTCTCTTTTCCTTGGTTCCCCTGGTGCAGACAGACTTTCCTGTCTCCTTTTTCTCTTCTGTTGTGTCTCTGTCTCTTTACCTCTTTTCTCCCCCACCCCCTTTTCTAATAAAACTTCTCACTTACGCTCTGTCTGCCTGGCATGTTTGTCCCCCACCTTGGTCACCCTTGCCTGCCAACGTCCCCCATGCAAGGTCCCCCTCGAGCTTTATCATAACAAAGATAATATCTGTAGTTTGTAATTTGTTAAGACCCTCTTATTCCCTCTAGGTTTATTTTAAATACGCTGATCTGAATTTGACTTGGGTTACTCTTATTGTACCAACTAGTAGTTGAAAAGGCCTATAACCTAGCAAGTGTCACAGGGACCTGTTTACTGCAGAGGGGAGTAGTTTTCTCTCAGGAAGGACACTCCAGAATCCTGTGCATGACCCATATGATGTTCTTGTTCCTTTACTTATGTAGGTATTAATAGCCTAAAGTAGAGTAGCCACAGAAGGTTTCTCTTTAACTAATAACAGGGTGATGTGGAAGAGGACGAAACAATTCCTGACAGTGAGCAGGACATAAGGCCACGGTTTCATCGCTCAAGGACAGTGGCTCAGCAGCATGAAGAGGATGGGATTGAAGAGGAAGATGACGACGACGATGAAATTGATGATGATGACACAATTTCTGACTGGAATCTGAGTAAGTCGGATGGGTAAAGCATGGTTGCTTACTTAGATAAATTCTTTTGTTGGTGTGTAGTCCAGTTCTTAGGAAGCTTACAAGCCTGATGTCAGCCTGAACCATGTCTGAGTTCCGTTTGTAAGTCTGTCCAGTCATCACCATGATCAGTAATGTGGGATATTTTTGTTACCTGCATCCCCACTAGCCATTAGTCTGTGTCTGCCTAAGGATTTGCTGCTTACAAATGGTGGTCCTTCCTAACCAGGTTTTACTTGGCATCTTTGTTGTAGCATGTACACATAGGTTTTTCCTGTACCACATATTTTTCCTTGTATCAGTTGGTGGATAATTGTGTGTCGAGTAATGATCCATTAAGATTTGTGTGCAGGTTATTTTTGTGTGTGTTGGGGTTGGGGAGGGGTTCGAGATAGGGTTTCTCTGTGGCTTTGGAGCCTGTCCTGGAAACTAACTCTTGTAGACCAGGCTGGTCTTGAACTCACAGAGGTCAGCCTGCCTCTGCCTCCTAAGTGCTGGGATAAAAAACGTGCACCACCACCACTTGGCTTCGAGTGTGGGTTTTTGGGTGGATGTTTTTAGATCTGTTGTATCCAGCATAAGGTTGCTGAGTCAAGATACTCTAACCACCAGCTTGTTTTACATGTTGGCTACACCATTTTTTACTTTAACACCAGCAGCATCATTGTTGGTTTCTCAAATTTATAATTCTTGTACTGTTGTCAATCTAATGAATGTGACTAGGAATCTTTGATTTTTATTTCTCTTAGAGCATGCTCTTGTATTTAATAATCATATTCATCTTGTTTGTTGGTTTTTGTTGTTGTCTCTTTTGTTTTCCATATTCAAGTCTCACTATGTAACCCTGGCTGGTCTGGAGCTCGTTAAATAGACTAGGCTGACTCGAAATTTTATCAATCCATCTGCCTCTGCTCCTGAGTTCAAAGATTACAGGCATGCACTATTACTATACTTTGTACATCATTACATTCCTTTAAAGGCTTTTCCTGTTTTCTCGACAAGTTTTTGATGTTGATGTAATTGTCATTAAGAATAGGGAGCTTCATATTTAAAGCTTACAAAGCATATATTTTAAAGTCCATCTATTCCCTGCCTCCCTCCCTCATCACCTATGAAACTGGCATTCTAACCCACATTCTTGTTTTCATTTTAAGTTTTTACTATTGTTGTTTGGCTTGGGTATTCTGTCTTGTTCTGTCTTTGCATCAAGTAACTGGCGCCTGAGGGGGCCAGAAGAGGGCATTAGAGCCCCTAAAACTTTGTTATTTTAATTTTATTATCTTGTTAATGAAATCTTAGCCATGTTGTAGCACTGTAGTTTTATAAGGAATTATTCCACCATATTGTATGTGGTAATGACTTTTGTTCTAATTTATGTGGTTAAATAAGAAATGATATACTTACTGAGCACAGCAGTAGTGGTGGCACACACCCTTAATCCCAGCACTTGGGAAGCAGAGGCAGGCGGATCTCTGTGAGTTTGAGACCAGCCTGGTCTACAGAGTGAGTTCCAGGACAGCTAGAGGTACACAGAAAAATACGTGTCTTGGAAAAAAAAAGGAGGGGGGGACTAGGGAGAAGGCTCAGTAGGTAAGAGCACTGGCTGTTCTTCCAGAGGTCCTGAGTTCAATTCCCAGCAGCCATATGACAGCTCACTACCAGCTGTAATGAAATCTGATAATCTGATGTCCTTTTGTGGCCTGTAGGTATACATGCAGGCAGAACACTATATACATAATAAGTAAACCTTTTAGAAAGAAAGAAATGTTAAATAGAACTAAGCTGGTGTTTTGTTTTTGAGATGAGGCTCTCATGTAGCCCTGCTAGCCTGGAACTCAATGTCCAGCAGGCTGGCCTCTGTAAGATCTGCCCCTGATTGCCGGGATTGAAAGCATGTTCCATTACAGGCCTGGCCCTGAGTAGAAATCAGTTTTAAATATGACCCTTTTTTTTTTTTTTTTTTTTTTGTCTGTTTACTTTAAAGAGAGCATATTTTGCCACAGGATTTTAACAATAACCATGGCATTCTGGAAGCATTGGATTTATAGAACATTAGATTTTTCTACAAAGATAGAAGAATCTATAATCAGGTGCGGAATAAAGTATCTTAATAAATTTGCTAATTTTGTCACAAAAATTTATTTCCTTAGGAAAGTGTTCTGCTGCTGCTCTAGATGTTCTTGCAAATGTTTATCGTGATGAACTCTTGCCACACATTTTGCCACTTTTGAAAGAATTACTTTTCCATCATGAATGGGTTGTTAAAGAATCAGGCATCTTGGTTTTAGGAGCAATTGCTGAAGGTAAGTCCAGCTTGAATTACAAGTTCTTAATAGATATTAATAAGGCTAAGTTACTTTAAGGAATTGTTAACGAGTAGAGACTTCACTCTGAATTCACATCTACATGGCTCTGGGGCAAGGCCAGTATGTAGTAGACAGGACTAAGATCCGTACTGAACTTAAAAGAGATGATTGAATTCAGAAGCCACCTTAAAGTAAGCTTATACTAGACACCACTTTATTCTTCTAAACAATCACAGGCTTACTTCTAACCCCAGCCATATGTTCTGCAGATGTTTTTGTTATAGTAAAGAAACTAAAAGAAAGGAATCTGATGTCCGAGGGCTGTTGCTCAGGAAATAGGTTTATTCTTGGGTAAATCTAGGAAACTTGGTAAGACAATAGTGTCACTATCCTCTATAAAGGATTGAGGTGGTTTGTTTGTTTTTTGTTTGTCCTGTCTTAGCTATAAGTATCTATCTGAAAACATTTTATAGGCGTCTTTAAAAGCCAGAATTTTCATGACAAAAAAAATTATTTCTAACCTCCTATAAGACAATTAACTCTGATTTGTTATTTTAAAAAATTTGGTGTCGACTTTTCCTTTTGTAGCACTGGAAATGTACTAAATTTTTCTTTAGGGATGCTTGTGTCCTTTCTTTATACAGTTGAGTGTAGCACTTTTTTTAAGATTGCTGTTCTTTCCTAGGTTGCATGCAGGGCATGATTCCATACCTGCCCGAGCTCATTCCTCACCTTATTCAGTGCCTCTCTGATAAAAAGGCTCTTGTGCGTTCTATCACCTGCTGGACTCTTAGCCGCTATGCACACTGGGTAGTCAGCCAGCCACCAGACACATACCTGAAGCCATTAATGACAGAATTGCTGAAGCGTATCTTGGATAGCAACAAGAGAGTACAAGAAGCCGCTTGCAGGTGAGACAGATTTATAGCACAGTGTTCATTGTGAAAGTGAGAGCCTGGTTTTGAACCAATAGTAGAATGTTGACATTAAACCATTAATGGAGTTTTTATAACACACAATGTTGCCGTTTTGATGAGAAATTTAGTTGGTTCAGTTTTAATAGGACTGATTTGTAGCTCTGGGGCATTTGTATGTTAGCATATTTTACCTTTTTTGTTTTTTGTTTTTTGTTTTTTTTTTTTGACTAGGAAATATTTTTACTGATGGTTTTGTTAAACAATTTGTGACTTAGCTAACCATAAGCCTTTGCTTGCTTTCTCATTCTGTCAACTAAAGTGTGGATTCTCAAAGGAATAACAATTCTAGATACATCTTCAGTCTACAAATCCAGTACCATAACATGACAGAATGTTCTGCAGACTTTTGATGTATCCACAGTGAAGTGTGCTTAAGGAATCTGTGCCAGAAGCTGTTCTGTTGGATTTAGGGCACTCTTTACTCACATCAAAACTATTTGCCTTCGTTTCCATTAGTTTCTGTTTCCTGGAGAAAGGAGGCCTGCCATGAAATTTATAACTCTAAATTGCTTCTACCATTGACCCTTATGTGGATTTAGGGATCAAATCTCAGATACTTAACACATGCCAGGCAAGCACTCAGCCAGCTTATCTTTGAGTGTTCCTTCGAGTATGTGTGTTCATGTGTTTGAAGCAGGGCCTTTCATTAGCCTAGCACTTGCCTACTAGGCCAGGCTGGCTTACCAAATGCCTTCCCAGCTCTGGAATTACAAGCAATCACTAATACACCTGGTTTTGTTTTTTGTTTTAGAATCTAGGTTCTGGAGTTTACATTCCAGTTTGGTGCATTCCCAGCACTCTGACGATATGAATAGTAAGCACCAAATAAACTTGTTGAATGAACAAATAAAAGGATCAGAAGTCACTCACCACTGTAATATATTAAGAAAGGAGGAACCAGGCACTCGGGAGGCAGAGGCAGGCAGATCTCTGATATTTAAGGCCAGCCTGGTCTACAGAGTGAACTCTAGGATAGGCAGGGCTGTTACACACAGAAACCCTGTCTTGTTTTTTTTTTTTAAGAGGGCGAGTTGTCGATGGCTCAGCACTTAAGAACACTTAAAGGTTCAGTTCCCGGCAGCACATGACTTCACTACCAACTGGAACTCTATTTTAGGGAATTAGATGCTCATTACGATCTTCAAGGACTCTTGCATGCACGTGGTGCACATACAGACTCAGGTGTATACACATAAAATAATTTTTGAGAGAAATGAAAGCATGTAGAGTAAGGCAAGGAGATATGCATGGTGTAACATATAATGTTCTACAAACAAGAGACTTAATTTCCTGTGTTTTTCTTTTTCATTGTAGTGCCTTCGCTACATTAGAAGAGGAGGCTTGTACAGAGCTTGTCCCATACCTCGCTTATATACTGGATACCCTCGTCTTCGCCTTCAGTAAATACCAGCATAAGAACCTGCTCATTCTGTATGATGCCATAGGGACACTAGCAGATTCAGTGGGACATCATTTAAACAAGCCAGTAAGGATCTGAGGGTGACTGCTATGGTGACATTACAATCAGCTGCAGTTAATACTTAGTGTGTGTTTCAAAGTGAAAAGACTGAGAAGTGTGAACCGTTAGGTCTTGCTACTTTGAGAATATATATCTTAAGAAAGAGCAGTTGAAATAAGCTTATGGTTAGTATAGAAATTAGTAATAGCATCTTATGCATACACTTTAAAGCATCTGGAGGGAAAGGGATAGAAAAGACTTGTGCTCTGGATTTCTATATTTACTTAGTTCCACTTAAGCACCATTTAACACTGGCTTCAAGGCAGCCACATCTAGACATGTTTAGGAGTATACTATATAAAAGTTAGAATGGGAATGGTAGATTGGAAATGCTGAAGTGCAGTACAGAGTGTCTTCTCTGTCGTGGTGTAGTATATGAAGTGAGGGTTTGAAAATAATGCTTAAAAAATTTTAAAATACTTCAGTGTCCCTGCTGAAAACAATTTCATAAGATACATGGGCCCTGTAGGAAGAGCCTTAACTCACCCTTGTTTTTAAATTACTCTCAGGGTTGGAACCAGACAGTCTGTAGGTCTGCTTTGGTGTTGGGTAAAATTTGCTTAGTTGAGGGATACGTTGTCTCTCAACTTTACAGCCAGTCCTTCCCCACCCCCAAATAGTCTTACCACTTGGGAGTAAAACCTGTGATTTAACAAGCTGAGGGTTGTGCTGGTGACAGAGACTTAGTCCCAGCATTTGGGAGGCAGAGGCAAATGGATCTCTGGCTTTGAGGTCAGCTTTGACTATAACAGTGAATTCTAGGCCAGCCAGTGCTGCATAGTGAGACTGTCTTAAAAAGGAAAAAGAAACCTAGGTAGTAGATTTTAATGGAATGTGATACTTATACATATTTTCTTTTAGAAAATATATAAGATTACTTTAAATCAGAGTCATATGAATTAAAAAAATGGAGGCAGAGTAGAAAAAAATTTAAGGGAACTGTAAAGTGAAGAATGGGTCTTAAAAATAGGTTTGTAAAAGTTTAGCATAATTGCTCCAAATGGACTTTAATTTTTGTAAACTCAAAATGAACTAACTTGTTCACAGATGATAGTGAAGCTCTTTGTTTTTCATTTCTGTAAACAGGAATATATTCAGATGCTAATGCCTCCTCTGATCCAAAAATGGAACATGTTAAAGGATGAAGACAAAGATCTCTTCCCTTTACTTGAGGTATGCTGCGCTGGTGGTGTTCAATTATTCCAACAGTGTAATTCCATGACAAACATGGTCTGAACCAAAATATTGTGTGTGTGTGTGTGTGTGTGTGTGTGTGTGTGTGTGTGTGTGAGAGAGAGAGAGAGAGAGAGAGAGAGAGAGAGAGAGAGAGAGAGAGAGAGAGAGAGAGAATGTGAATAAATTATTCCTCAGAACAGTTTCTGTTGAAATGCCTAATAGGCACATAACTTGTTTTTGTAGAATTTTAAAATTTGCTTTTTAACAATTTCATACGTGTATAAAATGTATCTTGGTCATATTTTACCCAAATTCCCTCTCCCACTCCTAAAGCTGCACCCTATGCATTCCTCCCACTGACATGGCCTTTGTTTTGTTTTAAGGTGAGGTCTCACTGTATAGCCCTGGCTGTCCTGAAACTCATTGCATACACTGAGCTAGCCTTAAACTCATAGAGATCCCCCTATTTCTGTCTCCCAGGTGCTGGAATTAAAGAAGTACATCATTTGTTTTGTTTTGTGTTTCTTTTTAAATAACCTACTGAGTCCATGTCTGTATTTGTGCCTTCGAGTATAGGGCATCTACCAGAGCAACCTACCAGCAGCCTCACCTAAAGAAATATTACTATTCTGTATTTGAGCAGCTATCAGTTACCAACCAATAGCTGCTTAACTAGGGTTGAACTTCATGAGTCCCTCTCCCATCTGTTCTAGAATATTGACTAGTTTGATCTTGTGTCACTGTGAGGTCATGAGTGCAGTGGCCTTGTCAGATCCAGAAGACAGCATTTCATAACTCTCCTCCAGCTTTTGTATTCTTCTTAACCCCTCTTCCATGATGTTGTTCCCTGAGCTTTGGGTAGGGGGTAGATATATGTCTCATCCAGGGCTAAACATCCAAAAGTCAATTATTCTCAGTTCTTGACTGCTTCCCAATGCAAAAGGAAGCTTCTCTGACTAAGGTTAAGCTTAATCTTTGACTGTAAGAATCAATATTTAGAAGTAGTTTGACAACATATCCACTTAGCAAAATCAACAGTAGTTGCACTCTAAAGGTCTGTGACCACCTTAACCATGAACCTTTGACCAAGTTGGCAGTACCAAGTGTGAATTCTGTCCTGTGGAACAGACTTTTTATTAAATTACAAAGTGATTGGTTGCTCCATAATAGTCATGTTACTACCATACCATAGGCACAGTAGTCTGCCTGGCAAACTCACTTCCTCATACTCCAAAATCTGTTCTCATGCTCAGGTTGTATGACCTGTTTGTATATAACCTATACATAATATAACCTATACATATCCTATACACCCTCTGTGTAAATCACATCTGGATCACTTACAATACCTGACACAATGTAAGTTTAATGTTTTTCTGATTGACTGACAAATGGACAACAAATGAGGTTGGAAAGGATAAACCTACTGTGATAGCATCATAGAACACATGCATAAATGACTGAGACTTTGCTTATTTTAAAGCACTTACAATCTTTTCTATAATCTGAAAACTTAGTGTATGTAATTGATTGTTTCTAGTGCCTCTCATCCGTTGCCACAGCCTTGCAGTCTGGCTTCCTTCCATATTGTGAACCTGTGTATCAGCGTTGTGTAAACCTGGTACAGAAGACTCTAGCACAAGCTATGGTATGTGTTGTATGTATGAGTATATATATATGTATGTGTGTGTGTGTGTGTATATATATATATATATTATTTTAATCTTTTCCTTCCTAACATTCATAATTTTAGAGATAGGTATAATATGTACATACTTTTCAATCTGCAACAATAAAGACAATGTGTTTAATTTCAGCTAAACAATGCTCAACCAGAACAATATGAAGCTCCAGATAAAGACTTTATGATTGTGGCTCTTGACTTACTCAGTGGCCTGGCTGAAGGGCTGGGAGGTAACATTGAGCAGCTAGTAGCCAGAAGTAACATCCTAACACTAATGTATCAATGCATGCAGGTAAGACTTGTAAGAGTGAATGAGTTGGAGCCTGCTTCTTTGTGTTACAGGAAGTTAATTTCTTCTTATTTCTTGTAGGATAAAATGCCCGAAGTTCGGCAGAGTTCTTTCGCCTTACTAGGTGATCTGACTAAAGCTTGCTTTCAACATGTTAAGCCTTGCATAGGTATGAATGTTTTCTGCTTTGGATGTGGGCTTGGTATCTGTCTTAATTGTCGTATTTTATTAAAAACAAATTTCACAGAACTCCAATATAACAATCTAACTTGATAGAAATATGCTTTTTTTTTTTTTTTTTAAGTCTCATTGTGTAGCTTTTGCTGGCCTAGAACTTACAGAGATATATCTGCCTCTGCCTCCCAGTGCTGGGATTACAAGTGTGCACCACCACACGCAGTAGGAATATGCTTTTGAATCAACTATTTCTGGACTTTAAGTAATGTCAACTATGGTGTGTTGTCATTAAAGTTTTGGATAATACTCTATTATACGTAAATACAAATTTTGTCTGTATTTGTTTTGTTTTTTGGGACAGGGTTTCTCTGTTTAACAGTCCTGGCTGTTCTGGAACTCACTCTGTTGGCTCAAACTCAGAGAACTGTGTTCCTCTGCCTCCTGAGTGTTAGGATTAAATGCATGTGCCATGACTTCCAGCTTCTAAATTATAAAACATTCTTATGAGAAGCTGCTTATACAACTGTGTAACAAAGCGCTGTTGTCCACACATGCTAAACCATATTTCCCAGTGTTGCTGTCCACGGACACAAAGACCATGGGTATTTTTAAACTCAGTATTTCAGAACTTATATCTCTAAGTCTTTTTCTTGTAATTGTTTTTCATTGTTAAAAGATCCAAGGTTTTGTCTTGCTTCTTAGTATACTGACCGCACCTCTGATGTTACTTAAAATACTCTCCATTCCTTAGTATTTACCATAAATTAGTAGTCAGGTCTAGAAGCTATGGGTCAATTCAGTTCCAGGGTTTGGAGTGAAGGTTTGTAGGGGCTTTTTGTTTGTTTTATAGATGGGTTTGTATGGTTTTTAATAAAGATTTGTATTTATGTTCATGTGTATATGCCAGTATGCATTGTGTCCTGTGTGTGTACACATCCAGGGAGGTAAGACAGCATCAAGATCTCCTGTGGCTAGGCTTAGACAGTTTGAGCCACCTAATGTGGCTGCTGGAAACTGATCTAGGTTCTCTGGAAGAGTAGGACATGCTTTAAACCACTAAGCTATCATTCCCAGTTTTGTATACTTCCGAAGGTAACTGAAGACTAGTTGTCCCTCTTTTTGGTAATGCTACCAACCATGATGGTTATTAAGTAGTGGTTCTCTCCTGGATCAGTTTTGCTGTCTGGGTATATTTACAGTATGTAGGGATGCTCTGTTTAGCATAGGTTAGTATTACTGGTATTCATGGGTATAGACACCCATATGCATATAAGATAAAAGTAAGTGTAGTGGGGACCTGCTACCTAAAGTATACTTAAGCCTCATATGAAAATCAATTCAGTAGCTGGATATTACTTTATGTAGTTTTAAAAATAGTAACTCCTTTAAAAAAACTTTTTGCACATTTTCTATCAGTTTCAGTATTGACACTGTAATGTTTGTTTTATGGTGAAACTATTTTTGTCTGGATTTCAGTTTCTATTAGTAGATTTCCTTTAAAAGTAAGACATCTGCGCTGGAGAGATGGCTCAGAGGTTAAGAGCACTGCCTGCTCTTCCAAAGGTCCTGAGTTCAATTCCCAGCAACCACATGGTGGCTCATGACCACCTATAATGAGATTTGGTGCCCTCCTCTGGCCTGCAGGCAAACATGCAGGCCGAACACTGTACACATAATAAATAAATAAATAAATCTTTGAGAAAGAAAAAAAGTAAGACGTCCACGTTGACAAGTTTACTATATAGCCTCATTTTATTATTTTGTTGTTATTTTTGTTTTTCCTAGCTGATTTCATGCCAATATTGGGAACAAATCTAAATCCAGAGTTTATTTCAGTCTGCAACAATGCCACCTGGGCAATTGGGGAAATATCAATTCAAATGGGTAAGGTTTTTTACCTTTGAACTATATGCATTTATAGGTACCTTGATCATTTTCATCGCTGTTCTGTTTTGTTTGAGTTTAATTTTTTAAGTTTCTGAGAGAGTGGAGGGAAGGAGAAAGACTGACTTGTGTCACATTATGAAGTAAGGACAATGTTTTATGGTGATTTCTTGATGTTGACTTTTTCCTTGTTCTCTCTTTCTGTGTATGATCTAGGTATAGAGATGCAGCCTTATATTCCTATGGTGTTACACCAGCTGGTAGAGATCATTAACAGACCCAACACACCAAAGACGCTGTTAGAGAACACAGGTACCATGTGACTGAAATGTTTGGTGAAGAGAAAATGATCTGCTGAAGTCTAAATCGAGATGCGTAGAGAAACCAAAGCAAAGCTAGCTTTGAAATTCCGGCCGATTATTATTATCACGTGCTTGGATTCTTAGTAACAGTGTCATGGTTCAGCTATGTTCCATAGCCAGTTTATAGGGACATTGAAAAAACATTTTTCTTTGTATTCCCATTTACTACTCTCTGATATGTATTCTTGCTAAGATCATTGTTGAGTCATATGACTTTTTTATTTTAAATTCAGAACATAACTGGGAAAAGAAATAACTTTAAATATATATTTACATATGGCCAAAAATAGATTGTAATTCAGCAGCTAATTGGCTCAACATGTCATATGTATTTTATATTTTACCCTAAAATCTTCTTAAATCAGGAACTTGAGCAGTTCCTGGTAGGGTTTTTATTTTTGAGGCTGTTTCTCTTCTGCATTTATGTAAAGCATGTTGGTGTTAAAGAATGCCTTCCATACAATAGCACACACAGGGTATTACATCTTTTTTCTCCCACCCTCTCCAACAGCTGCTAATGTATATTTAAGTTTCGTTTTTTGTTCAGGCACATCTCTTCCTTTATATACTGAGGTAATAATTCTAGTAGTTTCTCATAGTCAATGTGAGTCCTACGACTATAACTGGGTAAAGATTAAAAAAGAGGTTTTCCAAATATGAAAGTTTTCAGAAGCATTTTAATTTGATATTTTTAAATTATACAGTCTTACCCTCATGTAACTGAAGTTTATAATGTTTATTGGTATGGAAGGAAATCTTTTAATTATGGGACAGTTATCTGGCTGATTGGCTGTATGGGTACTGTTTACTTCCAAGTACATTAGATTTTTTTTGTTGAAAAGTGTAACAGTCTGTATAGAATGGTTTCAAAACATTGACAGATTTTTTTATCTTCTTAAAATGCAGTACCTATACATGACATTCAGAATGGAAACACTTGGCTATTATAAGAATATTGTTGGACCTAAAGAAAATTCCTATTTATCTTTAAATGTGAATGCATAACTGCAAATAAATGTTGAGTGTAATGTATACTGAAGTTTCTTGTGGGATATCAGCTGGTGGACATCTTATACTTCCTTTACCAAATTGGCTTTGTTTATCAGGTTATATTCCTGGCATGGTCTTATCTAAGTAACAAGAAAACGGTTGATAATGCCGTACAAGTTAATGGACTGAATCCCTGTGAGAACCATATGGGATTCATTAAGTTACTTTTGCCACAAGTGGCTACATAAATGACTGACTTTATTCCTTCCCCCAAAGAATGGGTTTAAACTATTAAAATCACCGTATATTTTAGCAATTACCATATTCTCAATATTTCCTGAGGCCAATTCCTTAGTGTGTTATATTTGCTTTTTCCAACTAGTATATCCTACACTGAACTTTTTCAATGGACCATCATCTGCTTTCTCGCATGTTTCATTGGATTGTTCATACTTGCCTGTTTAATGAGAATGTTGCATAGTTTTGTGTCTTTTGAACATAGGTTTTCTTTCTCTTGCTTCATATGAATCTGCTGAATTTTAGTATTATCTGTGTAGTTTGCTTCAAGTAATCCTTAAACATTTTTCTTTACCCTCCCAACCCCACCCTTCTTTTATGAAAGGTTAACCTGTAAGTTTTTGAGAGAACACCATTAAAGCACCTCATGGTTTGTTTTCTGTTTGTATATTTACCCGTTGTGTATAAATGTATTTATATGTATGTACCTTTGAATTGCAAGACCGCAGTTCTGAGTTGCAACTCTTTTAGCTCTTTGTACATTTCAGAAATTCTTGAATTTTGATGGAGAATGTTTGCCCATTTCAAGCTTTTTTTTTTCTTTTTTTTAATTAAATAATGTACTATACTATTATCTATTTTGTGTTAGGCATTTTGTAGCAAAGATTTTTTTTTTTTTTCCTATAGTCCATATCTCCTGTCACTACAATGGACTACCTAAATTTCCTTCACTAGAACTTTATCTCATACAGCTAGTGCTTCTACCTGAGTTATTGGAGATTTGTCATAATGGAGTTTGATATACCAGAACAGTTTTTCAGTCTATTCATTCGGTGAATACTTAATGTGGTACTTAATGACTGACAATTGATTTTCACACAAGCAACAAAGTTCCTCTAGAAAAGCTACCAAAATTTGGGTTAATATCCCTAGGTGATTTTTTAAAGGTTGTAATCACTTAAAAAAAAAAAAAAAAAAACGTAAGAAATTTTGATTTAATGCAGCTCCAGAGATTGGTGTTTGAAGGAACTTCATAAATGTAACCACATCTACTGATAACTCTTCAGGAAGGATTTCAGATTCTAAGTTTTGAGTGGCTTCAAATGAAGATTCTCTAAACCCACTCACACTAATCGCTCATCTTTTTACCAATCTTTGACATTTGGGTGAGCGAGAAAAACACTTGATGGTTTTTGGTGTTCTCTCAATCTTTAGTTACTTTAATTCCTTTTGTTTTCCTTTTTCCAAGAGTATGCTATATATGTTGCTGCCCCTTCCATCAGGGGGTGGTAATAAACAGCACTGGTGAGATCTTATGTTTATTATCATACACAAATTCTGTTGGTTTCTGTTTCTGAGTTATTTGTTGTTTTTTCTTTATTTTTTCTCCTTCCCCCTCATTTGCTCATGTCTTGGTTGGCGTTTGGTGGTGTATAACCGTGATTGCGTTACCTTAGCAATAACAATTGGTCGTCTTGGTTACGTTTGTCCTCAAGAGGTGGCCCCCATGCTACAGCAGTTTATAAGACCCTGGTGTGTATTATTCAATCTTTTTTTTTAATTCATTTTTCTTCACTCTTTCTTTCTCTATCTCACTTTTAGATATATTTTCAGTTGGTTACAAAAATCACAATCCTTAATCATTGCCAACCATGTGACTAATCTTGTCCTATCAGGTTTGTGAGGTTTTTCAGTAGCATCGTCATGTATATTTATTTTATGTTGTGGCTAACAACTAATTGATGCATGGGATAAGATTGTCACATGCTTGCTGTGTTTAAAAGCTTGATTATACATAAAAGCATTTAAATATCCACCAGAAAAATTAAGATGCATGCAAATTTTATAAATTTAGGTTCTTGCATTACGTTTCTTTTTTTAGAATTAATTTGGAAACTTGGATTGCATTAAATACACGTTTAAATTTGTTACATACAGAATCTTATTTGCTTGTTAATGTCAGAGTTAAACATCTATACCATAAGTGTATAGCAATAGTTTATATTGTGACAGTATAGCCTGTGTTCTGCTTCTTTCAATTGATAATTTTTCAACTCAAATCATTTTAGTAGTGTTTAATGGAATACAAGTCATAAAAGAATTTTAAAAATTAATTTGGTAATATACTATCTTTGGCTCAGGCTGACTAATAGTTTAAGTAAGAAAAACCAGTTGTCTATTTTTATAGATTCAGTCTATTAAGAAAATGTGAATTTCATGGTTAACATTATTGAGATAAGATGGGTCAGACATACAGGAATATGAGAAACTGAAAATCAAGCTTTCTGAAAATATAGTATAATCATTATCTATTGTGGTGCCTATTCCATTAAATACTGTCTATTAGCATTGTGTTGAATCTGCTTTTTGCTTTAAATACTAAACTCAGTTCTGTAATTCAATAGGTGTACCTCTCTGAGAAACATAAGAGACAATGAAGAAAAAGATTCAGCATTCCGTGGGATTTGTACCATGATCAGTGTGAATCCCAGTGGCGTAATCCAAGTAAGGTGTTCACAGGGGTTTGTTTTCAGTGTACTATGTGCTAAATAGTAGATTTCTAAAGGAAATGTATTTTATGGCTTTAAGTACATTTGTTTATTGTGTGTGGACACACGTACCATGGCACACATGGGAAAATCAGGACAGTCTGTAGAAGTCCGCTCTCTCCCTCCAACAGTGGTTCCTAGAGACTGACTTGGATCTTAAGGCATGGCAGCGCATCTGCTGGATTTCTCAAGTCTTCATTGACTAATAGCAGTAGCACACTGAGAGAGCGTGGTTATGTTGTTATCTTCCGTAGGTCTAGGCCTTTTCATGCACATGTAGACCTCATTTATTTACATTATTTGTACATGCCTCCTGTCCAGTTTACTGAGTTTGAACTTTAAAATAATATATAAAATAGAGTATTGAGTTATTCTTTGAAATTGTTTTGAAAGCTTATCCTGGTATCTTTGAACATTTTTTAAATTATAGTTACCATTTTTAATATGTATGGATGTTTTGCCTACATTTATATCTGTACACCTTGTGTGTGTCTGCTGCCCTTGAAAGCCAGAAAAGGGCATCAGATTCCTTGGAACTGGAGTTACATATAATTATGAGTGGCCATGTGGGTTCTGGGAATCAAACCTGGGTTCTCCGGAGGAGCAGCAGTGCTCTCTTATGCTGGACCATCTTTCCAGCCCTTCTGTAGAAACTTAGTTATTTAGTGGCAGGTTTTATATATGTTCAATAATATGTTCCAACTGCAGTTTGCTAGACATAACTCAGAAAAAAAACATTGAATTCTGTACCACATGTTCAAAATAGAAAACACATGTTTGGAACCCTAAATTAAATACTCAACATTCATTTGTTTGGTTGATTGGTGGGGTTTTGGTTAGTTAGTTGGTCCTCTCCAAGAGCAGTGGTGTTCTAACCCTAAGCCCTCTCTCCAGATCCTAGTTGGTTCTTTTATAATAGGTTCTCACTGTGTATGGCCTGTGGGTGCTGAGATTTGAATTGAGGTCCTCTGCAAAAGCATCCAATGCTCTTAACTGCTGAGCCATCTCTTCAGCCATGTATTTAAATTTTTAACATCAAACATAGATGTTTGGATGACATGAAGACTCCTAATTTGGGGCTGGAGAGATGGCTCAGAGGTTAAGAGCACTGACTGCCCTTCCAGGGGTGCTGAGTTTAATTCCCAGCAACCACGTAGTGGCTCACAACCATCAATAATGAGATCTGGTGCCCTCTTCTGGCCTGCAGGCACACATGAAGATGGAACACTGTATACATAATAAATAAATCTTTGAAAAGACTACTAATTTGAAGAGCATGAGCTTCATGCAAAAGGCATTTTGTTTGTTTACTATCTCAAGATGGTTGTTAAATTTAATCCCCTTCCTCTGTTTCAAACTAGCATGTGGTATAAATTCATGTGATTTCAGGTTGTTTACAATTCAATCAGAACTGTGTTGTTGTTGACTTTATCTGGTACTTTCAGACCATTTCTAATGCTAAATATTTGCTAGACTGGATTTGCTTTTGTTTGGTAAATCCCCATTTGATCTAAGTTACTAGAAGATAGATAATGAGTTAATAGAAATGTTAAACAATCACTTCTAAATTCCTTAGTGGTCCTAATTGATTTTAAATGTTTAAATGTTTAGCTAAGTATTGTGACAAGCTCTGAAGTTTACAGATGTGTTTTACTGAATTTGGTAAATATAGTAGCAACCTAAAATGCTTCTTGCTTGTTACAGGATTTTATATTTTTTTGTGATGCTGTTGCATCATGGATTAACCCAAAAGATGATCTCAGAGACATGTTCTGTAAGGTAACTAATCAGCATTTATGACAGTTAATTCCCAGTTGAAACACTTAAGTTCCTCTTTATTTTAAACTTAGCTTCTCCAGAGAAGTATTGGTTGAATGTGTGACCTAAATCCTTAGCAAAGAACTTGGCTTAGTCTTAAGATATGGAAATGATTCATGCCAGTATTTTCCCAATTAACACAGATTCATGTTGTCTTATTATTGCAATTGTTGAAAATGGCTTGAAGTTCTCAAGGTGAATTTGGAATATAAATTGAAACATGAACAGAGTAAACCTTCACAATTGCCTTTCACAGGGATTGATCCTGTGTTCTTGCTTTGTTAGTGCTCCCTTCTGATTATAGTCTGTGTTCAGCTGTAACAGAGTAAGAAACAAAACAATGTTATATGCTTGACTCACTTGAAGTTAGTGACTATACTTACAGTTAGAAGCCCAAAGCTTGAATATAACCCAACATTTTAAAAAAAATATTCATTAGATAGGCTTTATGTTTGTTTGGTTTGACTTTTTTGCTTTCTGTAATTTGATATCTGAGATTTCTTGAGTGTGTCATGTTGCTAAAGACACTTCCTGAATTTTAAACTTAAAGCATGGAGGTAGTTTTGGTTGTCACAGGTCTAGAGCTTAATTAACAAAGTTTAAGAATTACTACTTTGAAATGGAAATCATAATTAACATCATTAATGCTTGATTTCTAAAGCTATACAGATCTGAGTTTTGTCTTTATTCTTCAATTAATAGTTTTTCACTCTTGGCAGATCCTTCATGGATTTAAAAACCAAGTTGGGGATGAAAATTGGAGGCGATTCTCTGACCAGTTTCCTCTTCCCTTAAAAGAGCGTCTTGCAGCTTTTTATGGTGTTTAATCTAATACACTTAAGCTGCAGTCCCAGAATTAGGGGTAAGTTACACATTTTAGAAATTTTTAAGAGTATTAATGATACTACAGCCAAATTACCCCCCCCCAATCTTAGGTAAACAGAAATCCTGGTTAGTACACTGGTTTGATTTCTATACATTATTTCATCCCTCTCTTTCCTTTTTACTTTTGCCTTGGTTTGGTTTCTATCCCTTTCTTGTATTTCTTGTTTTCTTTTGCCCTACATGGGCAGCATTCACAGGGGATGGGCATGGGGGGTATGGTAGGGGTCAGAAGTGCTTCTGTTTTGAAGCCTTTCTTTATAATCTTAAATGTAGCAAGGGCAAGAAGCTTTGTGTGTTGTGACCTTTAAGGAAACAAAACTTAGAAAATTCTGAAAGCAGATAACATTTAACACCCATTTGTTAAGCACCTAGCAGCAGCTACCCAGAAATCTTTCAGAATTGTTCACAGATGGCTTTCTTTTGGTTTGAGGAAGTGGAGGGCCAAATTCTTGGGTTCTTGTTCTTGATAGTCTCTGTTCTCAATTAATAGCTGTGTCCGCTTAGCTACAGTTCCCTCATCAAGTTATGTTGAGGATTAAATAGTGTGTGGTAAATAGTAACAGAACTTTGTATGTTTGCCTTACACACAAAGTTGGCTCACTATATGGACCAGTGATGAGCAAGTAAAAATTCTTAAGTTTTGAACAAGACTTGAGAACTACCTATCTGACTGAAAGCCAGTCACAGGATACACTAAATGTGTAGAAATGTGTACTATACCAGATTGAAGTACCCTTTACATTACAAGGGTTTGGGGAGGCGGGGTTGTTGCTTTATTTTTTACTAGCTGCATATTTAATCGGAGCATGAAAGATTTCCTTGTCCAAGTTACCTAACCTAGAAGAGAGTGGAAATGAATTTAGAGCTTAGGCTGTCTAGGCCCTCTGTGTATTGTTCCATTTTAGATATGAATCCTCCTGAGGTGTTTGATTTACTTTCTTTTTTTTTAAGATTTTATTTATTATGTATACAACATTCTGCTTCCATGTATATCTGCACATCAGAAGAGGGCACCAGATCTCATAATGGATGATTTTAGGCCACCATGTGGTTGCTGGGAATTGAACTCAGAACCTCTGGAAGAGCAGTCAGTGCTCTTAACCTCTGAGCCATCTCTCCAGCCCCTGATTTACTTTCTTAAGCTATGAGAATGCAATAGAGAGAAATGACTTAGCTTTAAAGAGTCAGCATTAAGCTAGTAAGTCTTAAGTAGTTTGTCATTCTTTGGTTTCATCACCAAGTAGGAGTTAACTGTGATGATCCTGCTTCTGGGATGAGGTAGGAAATAATTCTTTCCTAGATTTTAAAGTGGGTCAGTACCTCTTGTTCTTGCTTCTTTATGTTCACATGCAGAAGCAGGAGAAAGGAGTGGGCCAGTTAACATCTGAATTCATAGAAACATTTACAAGTGCTCAAAAGTTTGGCCTGAGTGTTTTCTAAAAGGACCACTCTGAGATAGTGGTTTAACTATTCCAATAATCTTTCTTGATTTCTTATGTCTGTCTTAGCAATTTAAAACATCCACATCAGCAAAAATGGAATCACCTGAGAATATAGGAAATAACCAATAGGGTTGGAAGGATGACTAATTATTTTAACATCAACAAGATAGGTGGTAGGAGGCTGGAGAGATGGCTTAGCAGTTAAGAAAACTGGCTGCTCTTTGAGTTCAATTCCCAGCAACCACATGGTGGCTCACAACCATCTATGGTGGGATCTGATGCCCTCTTCTGGTGTAAATATGTACATGCAAGCATATATACATAAAATAACTAAATCCAATTTTAAAGCAGATAGTTGTTAAATCCTATTTTTGGACATTACCAGATGTTCTGACCCCAGTAGGATAAAAATAGGATTTGTTTTCTTAAACCTTGGATATTTTAGAAAAGTAGGTGCTCCTTTAATTCCCTGTAAGGAAAGTGACTATCTTAAAGTGTGATTTCATTTTTAAGAAAGTGAGATTATGCAGGAAATGTTCAATTTGCATGAGATCCATTCTGCTAAAAGAGCTAAAGAGAAATAACATTATGCAAGGCAGAATTCATCAGTATGAAGCATTATGCTGTAAGTCCCCAGTATGGGTTCACGTTCATATCCAATGCAGGTTCAATCTCAAAAGAACATAGCATGATCTTTGGCAATTTGTCCAATTTCTTATTTTCTTTATAGGTAAAGGTAGGATTGTTATTTGACTGGTTTTATGCTCCCTTGGCTCTGAAAGAGAGGTGGGTATTAAAGATAAAATTGGTTTTGTTTTTTGCAGGTCCATCAGTCTTGGAGACTATAAGGGAGCCTCTGCACCCAGGGAAAATGTTACCCTTTACAGGGGGGAAGGGTAAACCAGTAGGGAATACAGTACAATCCCAACCCTACTGGGAGGGGCGGGAGGGAGGTGTTGCCGTCACTGTATTAAGTCGATGTTGGGAAATGTTTTAACATCTGGAGCCTTTGTGGGTGGAAATCTGTCTCCAATTACAACTCTGCACTGGATGTGAAGAAGCAAAAACTATTCAGTCTACTCACAGAACAGTACTTTCTGGAATATTATGGGGAATTGTACCTAAACAAGAACCATATAAACAATGCGTAGGGATGAGGAGGAGGAGGAGGAAAATCCTATGGTCCACAGCCAAGGAAACCTGAGAGTGGGAAGCTACAACAGTAAGGAAGCTTTTTTCATTAAAGGTTTTTATATAAAATTTCCCACGTTACGGGGCCTTGTTTTGCATGCTGATGAAGAACTACACAAAACTAACAGTTAAAATCAGCTTGCCTCCCCTAGTAGAAGCAGGTTCTTGGACGTTACAATTTAAGGTACCCCCAAAAAGTTGGAAATAAAACGAAACAAATTTGAACAATGAAGCACCCTGTGAGATGCCAACGAGTCACTCCTTTTACCTTTGCGGGCTGGGCAGGGAGGGAGGAATAAATGGGGTCGGGGTATCAAACTAAAGGTGACATCTAATTTTACATTAAAACGTTAGTGGATATAATTTCATGGTTGTACTTCTTAGATTTAATTTCTAGGCCAACACGTTATCTTAAGGTGCAGTTTAAGGTTCAGGCATGCGCTCTGGCTCATAGTGATTGAAAGTGATGTAAATTAGTGGGACCGTAGCATGCTTGCATCACATAGAGTGCGGTTGGTATTCATTTACCTATGTTGCGCCAGTTTGGGTTGCAGTTTACCAATTCAATAGCCCTGCATTTAAAATTACTTTAAGATTTGTGGATTTTATTTTTGTTAAGAATATAGATATATAAAGTACTGTAGTTTACAGCTAGGCCTTGAAATATCTTTTTAGGATCTGTTAGGAATAAGATTGGTATTGTATTGTGTGTAACCTGCACAATGTGGAAAGCTGATATACCTGTGCAAAATCTTTGCCTCTGTGCTGTCAGTGTGATGTGCTTTCTGCATGGTTATATACTACTAGTGATTTTATCAAATTTCAAATTACATGGTAAAAGATCTGTAAAAGGCTGCATAAATGTTAGTTGGCACATAAAGACAATTGTAGAAGTTGAAACATGATTGCTATATTCAATGTTTATTCCCACTCAACATATTGCCTCTAAGCTTCCTCTTTTTTTTTTTTTTTTTTTTTTTTTTTTTGTTCAAAGCATGATCTTAAAGATATGTTTAAGTTAATGGATGTAATGCAGGGTTCCTACACTGTATTGGCGCATGTTGGTGGCCCTTTGTGCCCTAAGTATATGCACACAGGGTGCAAGTTCAAAGCTACAGAGTGAGAGTTGGTTTGGATCCTCTTCATTTCATTTGTTTGACTTTTCTGTTATTTTTTTCCCCCTCTACTTACATGTATTCCTGTGAATAAATCCTTGTTAAGTTAACCCTTTACTTTTCCTTCCATGTGTATTTTCTTATATACTGTGAATGTGAAGACCCTAACTGGTACACTTGATCTTATGTCCATATGAAAGTGCAAGTCTTTATTAATTTGGATTGCCTGAGCAGTGTGTATCCCATGATGATGAAGGAAAATGGAGAGATTTATCTTTTTAGCTCTGCTGGTCAGAGATAAAGCCACACCTTTCCATTTTTCAATGCTGCATATTTAATCTGCAACAAAATGTTAAGCCATAACAGCCTTTTGATATTTTAATTTGTCACCTTTGCATTGCAGAATAAATACCGAATAACCGTTTTTATAAGCAGTTTGCTCCTCTTTGCATGGTTCTGTTCTCTAAAGTGTTGACTGATAAGGCCATTGCACTGAAGTGTGAGCTGTGTGCGTGTGACTTTATAAACAGTTTCAAAACATTTCACATGCATGGCAGCATGCAAAAAGGTTTTAGTTGTTGTGTATGTTGGTTTTAACATGTTCTTTTTACCTTTTTTCCTTCTATTTTTGGCTTTGCAAATTTCAGTCTATAGGGCCTGAAATAAAACCATCTACAATTCCCAATCTTTTCTTCTTTAAATTCAAGCTAGATTCAAGGATATGTGGCATTTCACTTGTTAGTACAGTTACCTTACTGGGAGCTCAAAATTTGCCTCTTGAGCTGGCTTTAAAGCCGGAGCAGAATAGCTGTTTTAATATATGCCCTGTAGTGCTTCAGATGCTTTCCAAAACTTAACATAGGAGGTTATAGTCTTGCATAAGTAGTAAATAAAATAAACAGCCAGATTAATCTCATAATATAATAAAACAAATATAAAAACTTTTCAATAGTTAATATGAACCTGTGATTTTAGAAATCTGTATTAAATAAAAGCGACATTGTCACCTGTCTGATTAAGAATATATTTCCAATTTGGCAGTTATGCAGCACAAAAACAAACAATATTTTGTTTTGTAGTAAATTGATTTGTTTCTAAGTTTATAATAGAAAATTAAGTAAATATGACTGACAACCTAAGATTAGGGGTATTTTCTTATGTAGTTTCCTTGTTGAGGCTATTATTTCTTCCTAATTTATATTATATTTCAGACAACATAGTATATAGCACAGGAATTTGCAGAAGCCATTTTAAGTTTTTTTGAGGTAAACGCTGAGTTAGCATTTGTTGTTTTGATGAAACATAACACATCATGGGATATATAAATATAAGTAAAAAGCAACTCAATTCTTGTGGTGCAGTCTTGATAGCTTTGAATGTTGACTGAATGTCTGAGATTGTTAGTTTGTCATTGTTACATTCCAGTGTTTCTGCCTCTTGGCATGCTTAAAGCGCGGCTTCCTCCGCCTGCTCCTTTCACACTAAAATGCTGTTAGTGTGCTCAGCTACAGAGTTAGCCGCTGCTGAGTGATGTAGATTTTCTACTTGAATATTTTTATGTTGTAGGAACCTCAGGAGGTCAGTGTTTACTGTTTTATATATGCCTTCTTTTCCTGTTTGAGCTTCTCTCTTTGAAGGATTCTAACAGAACAAAAGCTGCTGATCAACCTAAGTTGGAAACAGAAAGTGTGTTTAGTGTAATTTAAATGCATACTCAGCAGTTCCATGTTACAGCCCATTAGCAAATGAACTTAGTGCCACAGGTGTTCATTTATTCAGGAAATAATTTTGCTTTTTGTATTGTCTAATCTCTTTAATGACTTCATACTGTGTAAGAAAAATCACTTTTGTATTGTTTGTTGGTTATTTCCAAAATAATCAACTTGTAAATACCCTTAGAGCCAGTTCTTATGCTTACATTATTGCTACTTGATTTTGTTATGCAACTTAGATTTCAGATCTTAAAACACTTAACCAAGCCATTACATCTTAAAACAAAACAAGTAGCATACATTTTGTAATTAACATTGATGAACACTGTGATTTTTTTGGTTAAGACTTTTTCATTGATCTGAATTGCTTAAATTGCATATATTGTAAAATAGAGTCAGATGTATATTTTAAAATAATTTCAACTGACTTTCCTCTTACTGCTTTGTCTACTCAGTTATGAATATTCAGATACAAGTTTTATCTCAGGTGAATATCCTTGTATCATTTTGCTTTGGTGACGTGTTGATAAAGAAAGATCATCGTACTTAATCGTCTTTGGAGGTTTGTGAGTTGTGTTGTTGTTTTATGTATTTTATTGAGAATCTTCCCAGTTAATCTGATATTTTCCCCCCTCCAATTGTTCTATCAGACTGAGCAATACAGAAAGCTCTCCACATTTGGTCTGTAGATTTATATGAAAATGAGTCAAGTTTGATCCTCCCCTTTTCCAAACACTCAAAATACAAAAGTGGAACCTTTTCCCCCCCTACATGAAACTCTGTGTAGTTGAGGTGCCAGAATTAAATTACATATTGAACTCTCTTGTCTCAATTTAACACCTTTGCAATAAAGAAATTTTTTTTGCTTCATATAGTTAATTATATTCATATTGAATGTATTAACAGATGCCAGAGCAAAAGCATTCTTCCCAAGAGAAGAGTGTGTGTCATGCGTACCTGCAACCCTAAGTTCTTCCTTTGTTAGTACTTCAGGTGCACACAGCTTTGCTTACGGAGTTATTTTTGCAAATATTACAAGGCAGGGAGACACTAATTGTTGCTGCTAGAACTGTTTAATAAAGTGGGCATTGGAATCTATAAGAAAATTAGGGTCTTGTGGTTAACAGCCTGGGATAATTGAGATGGAAAATTGAGCAGTAGTGACTTGTGTTGGTAACAATATTATCTAGTATCAATACCATGCAGTAGCATTGTATATCAATTAGTGCACTTCCTAGTGTATTAAATATGGCAGTGCTTCTAAGGCCTCTTTAAAGTTAAGTTTCACATGAAAGTTAGTTTCTCTTGCCTGTCTGCTTTCTAGGTAACTGAAAACTAACTTTAGGCTTGACATAGATCTTCTCCCTGTTGGTATTACATATATGTAGATAATTCTCAATGCCTAATTATTATACTTATACAATTGCAAGGTATAAGCTTAATTACAGCAACTGCTTTTGTGGTTTGTATCCCAGAGTGTATTGTGTTAAAATAAAAAGATGCATAGCAGCTGAATGTATGCATGACTTTGAGGGAAGTTAAAACTGGTTTTCTTTTCCCCACCTCTGTACATTAAAAACTAAGCCAAATCTATTTGCCAATAGTAGATCACTAATTATAAAGCTAGTAGTTTTCCTCTTGGTAGGAGTTTTTGTTTGCCATACGTCACTCTGACTGTGGCTTGGTATTATGCAGGATTATCTATTTCACAGATAGAGTCATCTTGCTAAATGCCTGCTATAACATGGTTAGCCTATAAGGCAGTGTTGTCCCTCCTAATGTCCACCTCATAAAGGGGGTTCCACTATATTTTCCTCATATCTTTTTGTCACTACTTTCCTATGTGGATATATAACCAAACTGAGCTTCATTGATTTTTTTATGGAGATAATAATTAGATAATACTATGTAATTAATTTTACTGAATAGATTATCATCTTAAGAGATGCTTAAACATGGTAAATCACTTCATGTTATGAAAGTTTTACACTTAATATTCATGTTAACATTGGGTGCAATAACTTAGTAGTACTTGCTTAGTTATAAATAACTGGATCTTTCTGCTGACAACTTAGGTTGTATGAGTTATGCTTAAAAGCTTTAAATCTGATGTTTCCTGTACCTGCCACACTATGTTAGAATGTGTCCTTCAAACATATCCTCCTGCAACTTCTCAAACTGTACTAAATTGATATTTCTTGAAGTCTAACTCTGTGCTAACAGATCTTCATTTTAAATAGAATACGGTTTTAATTTTTGATAAGCTGCTGAATTTTAAAGAGAGTTTTTTGGGGCCACCAAATATTTTGGATCATGCAGAGAATATATATTGTACTGTAGTAATTTTGTATTTACATTTGTATGATGTGACATAATAGATGTGAATGTTAATCACTGCTTGACTATGTTAATAAAGTTGTTTAACTATAGACGTTGCACTCTGATTTTTAATGGAAAGAAATTACCTTTCTTTGTCCTCCCCCATTTTGTGTCTTACTAGGTTTGGTGGGTGTTTGGGGAAGGTGGGATTAAAGTGTTGTTGTTGTGTGGTTTTTGTTGTTTTTGGTTTTGTTTTTCTTTAGCTTACACATTAATGACCTGTTGTTATCTGAGCAACTTTTATTTTTCTTGGTCATGTACTACAGTAAAAAGAAACTTTTGCATACATTTTATTAATGCTTTTCAACTCAAGCTGCAGAGGATAGTGGTGATAACTGCTCTACCAAACGAAATGAATAAAGGTGATGCTATGATGTAAAGAGCTGATGATAGAGAAGGCAGCCTGGTCCTTCAGAGAACTGAGGCTTTCAGTTTTTCGAGTCATTTCCTCTTCAGGTTGTAATCAACTAACATAATTGTATGTTGCCAATTAAAATTTAAGTATATTGATACATTCTAGAGTATGTGCATACATAGCTGTAAAATGGTCTTTTTAAACTCAAGATATAGAGTATTTTAGAACAAAAAAAGGCCTGAGATAAGTCATTGCAGCTCAGAAACTTAAGAAGTAAAGCTTGAGTTTCTTAGCTTTTGTTAAAGATATTTGAAGTAACACATTGTGTTGACAAGAATGAGTTGGAACTGAGATATAGTGTTCTCTGAAACACCTTGCAGAAGGAATTTAAGAGTCCATGGTCTAGGAGAAAGGATTGTAGGAGCCAGAGGGGTCAAGTACACCATAAGAAAACTCATATAATCAACTATCCTTGGCTCATAGGAGCTCACAGAGACTGAACCAGTAACCAGGAAGCCTGCATGGGACTGACCTAGGCATTCTGCATGCATATGACAGCTATGTAGCTTGGTTCTCTTGTGGGACTCCTCTGACAATGGGAACAGGGACTGTCTCCAACTCTTTTACTGGCTTTTGGGACCCTGCTCCTTATACTGGGTGCCTTGCCCAGCCTTAATATATGGGGAGGTGCTTGGTCTTACTGAAACTTGATATGACATGTTTTGTTGATATTCATGGGAGACCTGCTCTTTCCTAAACAGAAATGGATGGAGGTGTGACCTGGGAGGTGGGAATGGGGGAAGTGGGAGCTTAGGAGGAAACTACAACTGGGATATAAAATAAATAGATTAAAATTAAGAATAAAACAAAGAGCCCAGGGAATGGGGTTAGGTTATTGGAAATGTTCATTTAAATCTGCCTGATCATTAGTTCAAGATTTTAATTTGCTTCCTGAAGATGAAATCTTGACATGTTAGTGAAATTACAGTCTTATCAGTTTTATTCAAATGATTTTTTCCTCAGTTCATACTGATGAGTGAGTAAATAGGTTGTTCCATTTATGAACTGGCATTTTTGTAATGCATTTATAATCTGAGAAAATTAGTATTATTTAGGGGTCATGGTCAAGTGGCAATGGAACTGTACAGGTCTTGGGTGGGTTTTCTTTATTGTGCAGTTGACAGTGGGAGCTACTCACACTGTGACTGTCACATGTGGTCCTTTATCTCTTGAGTCTTGTGTTTATAAAACTGTAATGACTTCCTGAAATGTCTCTTTACTTACCACAGTTTGCAGGTAACAGTCTGAAGTTTAATAAAACTTAATCCACTGGCAGTGATGTGAAGATTGTTATGGTTGCCACCTTGAGATTTTTGTCTCAGCCACTCATGGAGTTCATTTCAATAAATGTTAGAGTGATCATACTATGACCCTTTCAAGTATTCCTCCTCAGTATTATATTGGTGAGTAAGAAGTGCAACAGTTGCACTCAGAGGCAAAGGCAGGAAGATCTCTGTGAATTCACAGCCAGGACCATATGGGCCCTTTCGAAAAAAGGAAGGAAGAAAGGAAGAAGGGAGCTAAATGATTTTATCAGTAGTTTACTATTAATGCTTTTGAGTACATATAAGTGTGGAGTGGGGTGTCTGCATTGTTTCTAGGCACTGTTACATCCAGGCTGGTCAGCTGATGAATGCACATTGATGTAGCTGCATAATACTTGATTTAGTTTACAATTTCTACAGCTGTCCTATTGATACACATTCTGATGTTATTTCTGAATTTTTTGAGTGAAATAGTGATGGGTGTTCAGGTGCTTAAACCCTTGGCATACATTTACAGTAATCTTTCTGTGGAACTGTTAGGCAAAACAGTAGTTATAACAAGGTTACCCTTCAGTTCTGGTCTAAGGTTTTCATAGCAGCACCTGTGTGCTGTGAGCTGTAGTCTAATGGCAAGGGTTTCTAACTTTAGAAGTTTTATGTATAAAGTGTATTTTCATATTGCAGAATTAAGTTACCTTTGTCTAATGTTGCAAACACTGTTCCTAATTACATGGAGTTTGGTCTGTTGTAGAGAGAGAGCTGTGTAAAATAGTGTGTTACATGGTACTAGTATAAGAAAGGAGCACAGGTGGTACGAGGGACTGTTTTGTCACTTGAGCTGGGGGCAGGGGTTAAAGTAGGCCTGAGAGGATGTCATTTGGGCAAGAGTCTGAAGGAGGGAGTGAGACTGTTGATTCTTGGAGATTATCTCAGGTAAGCAAGCAGACATGGATGGATGGCCTGGATGGTTATGTATTTGGATATCACCTTAGTGTCTAGAGCAAGGAAAAAGAGAGAAGGTCTAATGGGTAAGTGAAAGCTGCATGGGAAGGACTGTAGGACTTTGTGGGTAGAAAATGACACAATTCATTGAAAATGCCCTATGGCACTAAGGAAGAAGCAGATTTAGGAGATGCTGTTGTGGTCAGGGGTGAGTCTGATGAATCAGAGTAGTAGTGGGGAGTTCGGAAAGTGATTGGATACTTGGGTGTGTCATAAGGAGTGATCAGGATTTGACAATATACTGAATGTGTTGTAGAGGGGAAAACACAAATGGCTCTTCAGACCATGGGTGTGGCAAACAGCTGAAAGGGTATACTTGCAATTAATTAACTAGAATAGGTTTGAGGTATCCATAAGAAGCAGAGAAAGAATTTTAAATAACAGGAAAATCCCTCGCTGAAGATGATGAGCTGGAAGTTGTGTATAAATGGCAGTTCAAACTATAAAGCTGAACAAGTATCAGAATGGCAAAGGACTGAAGCTCAAAGGTGAGTAAAGAAAACTAAAGAGATTGGGGCTGGAAAAATGACTTAGAAGTTAAGAACATTGGCTGTTCTTCCAGAGGAAGAGTTTAATTCCCAGCTCTCAGATGGTAGCTCACAACTATCTCTGTTGCCTTTTTCTGATGTGCAGACCTACATGTAGACAAAACTCAAACATAAAATACATAAATCTTTTAAAACAGGAAATAACAGAGAAGCATCGTGTGCCAGAGGGGGTGCACCAAGTGAGTGCACCAAGTTCATTTTACACTCAACAGTACAGAAGGCATTAGTTTTGGCCGGGTTTTTAATAGCTATAGAAAAAATTGTATTATCTCCCTCCAGGGATTCTGAGAGACCTTGGGTTTCCATTTTCTTTCTTTTTTTTTTTTTTTTTCTTCCTTTCTTTTTTGTTTGTTTTTTGAGACAGGGTTTCTCTGTGGCTTTGGAGGCTCTTGTAGACCAGGCTGGTCTCTCGAACTCACAGAGATCCGCCTGCCTCTACCTCATGAGTGCTGGAATTAAAGGTGGGTGCCACCATCCGGCAGGGTTTTCATTTTCTCAATGTCAAATTGGCAAATGAAGTTTCTGGTTTCTCTGAAACTAAATTTTAAAAATTAGAAACTTGTGAAAAGCAAGTTGAAGTAGCCTGAGATAACTCTTAACACCATACTCAGATTTGTAATTTTTTTAAACTAGATAAAGGTATTTGAATTCATGAAGGCAGGCAGACAATAAAAGGTACACAAAATAAGGGTAGAACAATCCTCTTATTTCCAGATCTGTGAGAGGGATTACTCTTGTAAATCAGTAACTTGACAGAACTGAGCCCAGCCAGAAACATCTGACCATGAAACTGCCATACTTCAATCAACAGATGAATTATTTGACAAGTTTAAACTAAAGAAGTTGGGTTCATAACTTCATGCTCTACCAGAATTCGAGCTAACTCAAAGATTTGAAGACACTATACTAAACTTTGTTAAATGGTTTACTCTTATGAATATGAGTTTGCCTGTGTGTAACTACACCATGTGGGTACTGGGAACTGAACCCTTGGTCCTCTGCAAGAATAACTAGTGCTCTTAACAGCTGAGCCATCTCCAATCCCATATGTTTGTTTAAAATGTAACCATGATGTAATGTGGCATCTGAGACAACCCTCCCCTAAATAGTTGATTTCCAAAAAGTTAATTGTGGATGTCAAAATCCTCAAGTTAACAAAACAAGGCTCAGCAAGTCAGAACCCAGTAGAAAGACTGGTGAAGGGGAACTCTTCTTTTTAAATATAGTTCTAGGTCAAGCACTCAGAAGGCAGAGGCAGGTGGATTTCTGAATTCAAGGCCAACCTGGTCTACAGAGTGAGTTTCAGGACACCCAAGGCTACACAGAGAAACCGTGTATCAAGACATGAAAGGAAAAAAAGAAAGATTATAGTGTAAATGCTATGCATATGACAGTGTTGAGGAAATAAAGACAAATGTGTCTGTAGATGTTAAATTCAGATGCAGTACCCACTGTCAACCTTCCCCACTCACCCTTTTATATCTTCACCTCTCTTAAAGCATCTTACCCATACGTACCCCACTAAATACTAGTACTTGACATTAAAAACTGGGATGCACATAGAGAAAGATGTATTTGAGCCTAGGTTACCTCACTGTATATTATTATTTTCTAGTTCCATCTATTTTTCTGCAAATTTCATTTTTTCTTCACAATTTTTCATTATCCATTCATGTGTCAACAGAGATACCTGTCCATGTTTCTTGCTGCTCTTACCACAATTGCAAAGAAATGGAACCAGTCTTAATTATCCGCCATCAGATAAAAGAACTGAACTGTTAAGGGCATTCCATTCAGTGAGTTGAAATCCATTTCCATTTTGGTCACCTAATCAAGAAAAGAAAAGTACAATAAAGAGTTTTTGGCTGTCTGTCTTTAGAGGATTATTGGATTTATTTTCCTTACCGTCTGAAGGGAAATTATTGCTTGGGTACTTAATATTGCAAGTGGGAGGAGGGTACTAGTTATCTTCAAATTCTCTAAACATAAATGAGAATTTGGGGTGTGTGTGTGTGTGTGTGTGTGTGTGTGTGTGTGTATGTGTGTTGTTAATGAAAGACATCATGGGCTAAACTGATATAGTGCATCTACAGTGGAAGGAGGCTGCCCTTAGTAAAGCAGAACACTTGGATCCACCAAAGGTCACACACAAACCTGGAAAACATTGTTTTCTAGAATGCCTACAAAAAAGCCACATACATATAACCTAAAACAAGACAGGAATTAGAAAATACAGGACAATGCCACGGTACATAGATTCAACTTCAAAGAAGGCTGAATAGTCATGCATATTTAATACCATGCACTTGAATTGTAAACTTTTAAAAAGTGTTGATGCTTTATGATAAAAAGCCTGCAAAGCAGGCAAGTTTATGTAGTAATGTGTTAAGATTAGTCAACCCTGCCTGGCAGAAATGACTCATAACTTTAATCCCAGAAAAGGCAGAGGCCAGCCTGGTCTTAAGATCCAAGTTCCAGGACAGCCAGGGTTACATAGAGAAATCATGTCTTGAAAAACAAAAAAAGTTAGTCAATCCAGTGTACATGAGAGCATACAAGTTCATCTAGTTTGTTTGCATGCCATGGCAAACCAAAACGTTTAGCCCCGGGGTATAGGCCCACTCTGAAAAGGGTTGAGGGTTACTAAGTGACTTAAAAAAAAAAAAAAAGAAAAATGTCTGTACACCAAGTACCTAAGGGAGGCCAGAAGAAAGTGTCACATCCAGGAGCTGGAGTTAGGATTGTTGTGGACTGCCCAATGTAGGTGCTGGGAATTGAACTCAGGTCCTCTTCAAGAGCAGTACCAAACTCAACTGCTGAATCATCCTCTTTCCAGCTCACATGTAGTTCGGTCAGTTGGTTGGTTTTTAATGACCTCATTTTGTTTTTCAGTGTAATTGTGTACATTTAATTTTTTCCTTTTTTGAGACAAGATTTCTGTGTAACAACCCTGGCTGTCTTAGGACTCACTGTAAAACCAGGCTGCCCTCCAGCTCACACAGATCTGCTTGCCTCTGCCTCCCCTGTGCTGATATTAAAGGCATGTAACACCACACCCAGCTCCCATTTTAAATTTTGAAATGCACACACACTGTAAAAATGTGTGTCTCTAATCCTAGCACTTGAGAGGCAGGAGCATCAGTTCAAGTCAATCTTTGGCTATAGTTAGAGGCCAGCCTGGACAATATGAAATTGTCTAGACACACACACACATCAGTTTTAATTTTAAGTTCTTGGGGCTGGAGAGATGATTCAGATTAAGAGCACTGGCTGTTCTTCCAGAGGTCCTGAGTTCAGTTCCCAGCAACCACATGATAGCTCACAACCATCTGTAATGAGACCTGGTGCCTGCAGGGACACATGCAGACAGAACACTGTATACATAATAAATAAATCTTTAAAAAAAATTTAAGTTCTTAGGACTCTAACTGGGACTATATTCAGTGATAATGTGAGTGTATTTCTCCTAGAAGATACTGATGATGTAATGTGGATTGATTCTGCCATGTTGACAGTATTTTTATAGAAACAAGTTAGGAATCTCCACTCACTAAACACAACATGATTTTGAGGGGTTTTGGGGTTTGTGTGTGTGTGTGTGTGTGTGTGTTTGGGTTTTTTTTTTTTTTTGGTTTTTTTTTTTTTTTTTTTTTTTTGGTTTTGTTTGTTTTGGTTTTTCAAGACTGGGTTTCTTTGTTTAGCTTTGGCTGTCCTGGAACTCACTCTGTAGGCCAGGGTGGCCTCAAACAGATATCTGTTTTTCTCTGCCTCCTGAGTGCTGGGATTAATGGCATGCACCATCATATCTGGCATTAATACTTTTCCCCCAACTATGTACATGGGTGTTTTGCCTGCATCTATGCCTGTGTGCCATGTGTGTACTTGGTACCTATGAAGGCCCAAAGAGGGCATCAGATCCCTGGGGACTAGAGTTAGATGGTTATGATGTGTCATGTGGGTGCTGAAAATGGAACCTAGGTCCCCTAGAAAAGCAGCCAATACTGTCTCTCCAGCCACCATCACCCTCCCTCCACACACATTAATTCATTCTTTATGTGCTGGGAACTTCGAAGGTGTTTAAGTTCTATTACGGGGTTTCTAATCTAGGCAAGAAAAGACACCTCTTGTTTAAGATTTCTGGGTGAAATCCATGTTTTGATCCAACAAATGATGGGTCCCCAGATTGTTTATGTTTCTGACAGTTTCTCAGGTGCTGCCTGACTTGACTTAGAGAGGATCTATGTGCTCTCATAACAAAATGATGACAGTTAACACATAAGGGCTCCCACAAATGTGTACAGTGCCCTGGATGCGTCCTGGAGTATAGTATATCATAAAATATTTGCTGAATTGGAGAAAGAATGGGGTGTGGGTGTTTTTTGCATAAGAGCTTGCTTAATTTTGACAGCTCTGTTTCTGCTTCACAGAAGGCACGTCACCATGAGGGGCCAGGATTGGAAGCCACAGGATTGAACTTGTTAATGTGACTCCAGTGCCCTAGCAAAAACACCATACTGCCATTTGTTTTCAAGTAACCTGTCATGAAAAAGAGTTCAAGATTCTGGCTAGCAAAGGCAGTTATTGTCCTGGTATGCCATAGCCATTTCAGAGCTCTTGACACCTGTCAGGAAGTGGGGCGTGTGACCCAAGGGGAGGACCGTATATGGAGATCACTGAATACCCATTCTTACTTGGTACTCAGATTGGGGCTTGGGAAGAAAACTCTGTTCATGAATAGATTAGGTGCCACCTGCCAGGCTTCCCCACTGTGTGATAGATAGTCTTAGAGGATCATCAACCAAAGGAAGGGATGGCATGATCTCAAGTGGGAGCTGCATGAATGCATCTTGGCAACTAGTCACATGGAGTCAGACCGTCTTCCCCTCTGGTGCTTTGTGGGGCCAAGGATGGTCCATGGCTTCCTGTTGGTGGTGTCATCCTGTTATATTGTCATGTTGTATGTTAACTTTTGTTTTATTTCATCTTCTAGTCTCTGAAAGTCACTGTTTGGTCTCATTTACAAATCTGGTAAAGAGGGAGACAGCTACTTGGAATTTTCTAATGTGCTGGAGTATATAATTTTAAGAGCAATGCGATAAGTCACATTAATAAAGTTTATTTACTACTTTTTCACCAAAATAAGAGTATTTTATGTGCTTTGTGGTTAAATTCCTAGAGGTGTGGTTGTTACTTAGTGTTACTGTGTGTGTGTGTGTGTGTGTGTGTGTGTGTGTGTGTGTGTGTGTGTGTGTGTGTTTGCGCGCGCGAGGGTGTTATGCACGAATGCCTGGGTTCAGCGTAAAGCCCATGAAGGTTTTATTCCTCTGTATTTAAACTGAATTCCTTTCCTGGCACTACATCTTGTCTGTTTTCCTCCCCACTAGAGTCAGCTGTTTCTCCAAGAACTCTGGGTTTTGTTTTTTTGTTTGTTTGTATTTAGGCTCAACAATTTTAGTAGATTTTACTTATAAGAGAAAACAATGGCCTGGCAGTGATGACACAGGCCTTTAACCCCAGCATTTGGGAAGAAGTAAGTGGATCTCTAATCTACAGAGTAAATTCCAGGGCAGCCAGGGCTACACAGAGAAACCCTGTTTCAAATAAACAAACAAACAAAAAACCAAGGCAAGCAAATTGTAAATCTTAGCAGCTGTCAGAAAAGAGATATGAGAAAGAGAAAGCCATGTCATTTGCAGTGGAGAGTGACAGGAGTGAAAAAGTCCAGGTGTGAGGGAAAACATGCTTTGCCTCTGGCTAGTGCCTAGAAAAGGAAAAGGAAATTTAAAAGTTGCTTTACTTCATGAGTAGGCTGTCGGCATGGCAGAATGTCACAGTGCTACCTAATGGAAATGCCTGCACTCCCCACTTTTTCTTTTTTTAGAAAATTGTCATTTAGGTGGTGTTGAGTGTTTACTGTTACTGCCATGGTTCTTTCTCAGTGAAGAGGAAGGAATTGCATGTGCACTGTCTACTCACTGTGAATGTCTACATTTGATTCTGTGTTACTATATTAAACATAGTTTCATGTTGTCCCTCTGTGATCCCTCTCATCTCTACTTCTGAATATTAATGACATTTCTCTGCAAATAATAAACTGTCTCGTTATCATCAATGTGTTGTGCTATTTATGCAATCCCAACAAGAATCTAGTTTTAGACTTGCTTAGTTACTGTGATGAGCAAACTTAGGAACTGGATCACAGTGTTTCCAGACAGTACCTTCTGGATCAAACATCCTGATCTGGAGCAGCATCTCCCAAGGGCCCTTAAGCTACTCAGCTGCTCTTCTCAGCATCCTCACTTGTGATGTATGCTTGGAATATATAAACTCATTTATTTGAGTCTGCATTTTATACGTGGATCCTACCTCCCTTGGTTTCCTGATTATAAAAACCTACAGAGCCAGGCAGTGGTAGCACATGCTTTTATCCCAATACTGGGGAGGCAGAGGCAATCGGATCTCTGAGTTCAAGGCCAGCCTGGTCTGCAGGGTGGGTTTCAGGACAGCCAGGGCTACACAGTGAAACCCTGTCTTAAAAGAACAAGACAAAACAAAAATAAAAATCCCATACCGAAAGTGTTCTGATTTGACTAACTTTAATTATGCCAAAACCCTCCAAAATAGTTCTATTACTCAAAATATCCACCGAATATAAGCTTCTCCCCTCATCCTTTGATACCATGGGATGGTTTCCTTCCCTACAGATTTGCCTTTGCTAGTGCAGAACCAGAATCATGCAATTGTCTTTTGAGTCTGGCTTTCCCTTAACAAAAAGAATTTAAGATATTTCCATGCTGAGTCCTGGAATCAATGGCTCATTCCTTTGCTGCTAAGTAGTATTCCAGTATATGATGCCATGATGGAAGGACATCTTGGTTGTTTTCTGTCTAGGCAACATGGATCAAGCTTCAAAAAACCTTTTTGTATGGCTATAAGGTTCATTTTGATAATGGGTAAATGCTATCTTTTAAATCTTTTCTATGGACAAATAGATAAAACTTCCCGGACCGGACCATCTGAGAGTAAGTTGGAAGTGCCTCTTTCTCAGTAAGTACGTCAACATGTATGTCCTCAAATAGTCACCTTTGTAAACACAGGAAAATAAAACTAAGATCTGATTTGGTATGTCACTCAGGAGACCAAGGCAGGAGGATTCCAAGTTCTGAGCCATGTTGGACTATACAGCAAGTAATTTCAAAAGTTAAAATGATCTAATTTACATTTTCAGAGTTTACAGGGTAACCTAATACTACAGCAAAAGAAAGCCCCTAGGCCACTCGGGGTGGCTCTGTCTACTTGTTTTCATCTGGAGAGGCTCCTTAGTCTTTCATGGCATTGGCATTGACATTTTTAAAGAGGATAAACTCATTACTGTATACAATGTACTGCCGTTTCAGTTCATTCTTTGCCTCAATGGGTCCACACCTTCATTTAGTGTAGGAATAGCGTTCTATGAGAAGCTCATGAGTGGGCCTGAGTAATGTAGCTCTGTGCTGCTGGGCACATTACTCAGATTTGGAATTAACAAGTATCTTGTACAGATGTCCTGCTTCTTGTAATTTTTCCAGAAGTTTTGGGCATTTTTACTTCTCATTGCCTGGGGTGATGATTGGTGTGTGGATCACCAAAGCATGCTTTTCTACATATTTTTTTAGTTGATTGCAAAAAGGGGCAAGAGCGAAAACAAGATGTATGTTAATAACAAAACAAGGAACAGTCTTGAGTGACTGCTATAGTCTTGGGGGAAGCAGGTTTTTGTTTTTTGAGACAGGATCTCTGTAGCCCTGCCCTGGTACTCAAAGGGACCCACCTGCTTTGCTTCTAGCATGCTGTGATTAGTGTGTGCCATCATCCCCAGTCTAGTTTGCTCTGGCAAGGGAGACTCCCAAACGTTAGATCCAAATATCAACAGATCACATGACAGTCTGGAGCTGCCCACCTCCATGGGTCTAAATGAGCCTGAGAATCCCCTCATTTGATCTGTAAGGTCTTGACCATTTGGATCCTCTTACTACTGAGCACCTTAGACAGACACTTGCTCCTCAGAACCCTAGCTGCTGCACTAAATTGCTGAGTCAGTCTTACGAACCACCAGCTCCTGGGGATGCAAAAACTAGCTTCCCTGCAAGGCAAGAGAAGCAGTTACTACTGCAGATAAGACCAAAGGGAGAGAGTGGGGCCAGGCTCTCCCATCCATGTCATTCCTGACTAGGAGGAGGAAAAGAGGGAGAGGGAAAGGAAGAGAGGGAGGGAGGGAGGGAGGGAGAGGGAGAGAGGGAGGAGGGAGGGAGGGAGGGAGGGAGGTCAGACTCTTCCCATCCATGTCATTCCTGATGAGGGAGGAGCCAGGCTCTTTCCATCCTTGTCTGAACTGACCAGGGTAAGGGAAGGAGGGAAAGAAGGCTCCTTTGGGAGAATTTACATTGCATGGAAATTAGGAAATGCTGCAAATCAGGATGAACCCTCACCTCCAAGCTGCTTGTTAAACATTTACCAAATACCACAGTTCCAGAGCAAGCTACGATTGGAGAACAAGGACAAAGCCCTGGAGGATCAGGGAGGACATACCAAGAAGTTAAGTCACTTACACCCTGTCCCTCCCCTAACCAAAACTCATATTCACTCCCAGGTAAACAGCTACCATTTGAAGTGAGGATTTCCTGTATCTACAAACAGGGACAGGAAGTAAGGAATCAACATGCTGGCGGGAAAGAAGAGCTGAAAAAAGAGTATGGAATCCAGGAGCAGCACAGGGCCACTCTAACACACCAAAAGTTAGTGGGAACTGATACAAACTTTGCATTAGTATAGCTAACATCCTCAGGACCACAGAGACACTTGCACTTCCATGTTACTGCAGTATAATCTGGATGAAAATGAATGGAGAACATGATGTTAAGTGACTCAGATAAACAAGGTTTTCTCATGAAATCTATTTAAATCTAGACGTAAATACATGTATATGTACGCACATATATGTGATCTGAGCATATACAGAGGCCGACTGGGAGAAAGGAAGGAGAGGAGGATGGGGAGGGGAGAGAAGGACAAATGGTGCATGCTTTCTTATGTGCAGAGGTTACACAGATGCATGCATATGACACGAAAGCAGAAGAGGAACCATTTGGCAGGGAGGAAGGGCACCAGCAAGATGGGAGAGGATTGAGAGACCAGTGTGAAGGGGCAAATGTGAGCAACACATAATGATGTTGTTATAGTGAAAATGAAACCCCTTAATTTGTACCTTAACTAAAAATATTTTTAAAAAAAAAAAAGCTACCCAAATATTAATATCACAAAACTTAGGTCTTTTCTGCCTCTCAGAAACTAAAAGTAACAAGAATGAGAAATAAAAATGCTAGTTCCACATCTCTAAAACTAAAAGACAATCAGATCTAAGTAGGATGGAAGGCTTGAGTGAAGGTCGCAGGCACTGGGAGACCTAAGCTTGGCTGTGGGACTTAGGAAAAGCCAGCAGAGCCAGAGATGAGAGATCAGTAGTCCCAGCCCAGCATGGTGGCACATGACTTTAATCTCAGCATTCCGCAGGCAGGGGCAGGCAGAGCTCTTAAATTCAAGGCCAGCCTGATCTACATGGTGAGCTTCCAGGACAGCCAGGGCTACACAGAGAAACCCTGTCTCAAAACAAACAGAAACGAATAGTCCCATTCTTGCACTAGTGGTAAAGATTGTTTGGAACAGACCAAAAGCTGAGGGAGTAGATTTGATCAAGAAATAACGCAGATGAATTCTGATTTTCCAGGAAGTAGCGTGCTGTTGAAGAGAGAAGAGGAAGACTGCACTGTGACACATTTGGGTTAACCTCAGACAGCTGCTGAGGAGCATTCTATCAGTGATGAGTCACACGGAGAAACGCTGTCAGAAGGAGAATGTCTGCCAAATGGAATCCAACTCTCTCGCCTCTCTCACAGAACTCCAGAAAACAAATAAGAATTCACCTTTATTTAAATTATGTTTTCACAATCATAGGAACAATGAAACAATATTTTTAAAATGTGTTTTGAGGGGTGAAAACCAAAGTTCTGGCCAAGTAAATGGCATACAAAACAGCCCCACAATGTAGTAGGTAAAAGAAAAAAAAAAAAGAGCCAGACAAATTGTTATGAATTATTTTTATGAATTAACTTTTTGTTTTTTTTATTTGGGCTTTTTTTTTTTTTTTTTTTTTTTTTTTTTGAGACAGGATCTCACTATGTAGCCTTGCCTGTCCTGGAACTCACTATGTAGACAAGGTTAGCCTCAAATTCACAGAGATCTGCCTGCCTCTGCCTCCCCATGCTGGGATTAAAGGTGCACACCAAGTTTGGTTTAAGGATTAACTTTTCAAAAATTAATCTCTAGGTGTGGTGGTGGCACAGACCTTGGATCCTAGCACTCAGGAGGTAGAAACAGGTTCTGTGAGTTTTGGGCTACTCTGGTCTACGTTGCAACTTCCAGGCCAGCAAGAGCTACTGAGTGAAACCTTGCCTCAAAAAACCCAAATAAAGCCGGGTGTTGGTGGCACACACCTTTAATCCCAGCACTTGGGAGGCAGAGGCAGGTAGATTTCTGTGAGTTCGAGGCCAGCCTAGTCTCCAGAGTGAGTGCCAGGATATGCTCCAAAGCTACACATAGAAACCCTGTCTGGGGGGGGGGGGCAAAAAAGACAAAACAAACAAACAAACAAAAACAAATAAAATAAAATAAATTACTCTCCATAAAACTCAACTCCATTAAATGAGCACAAAACATGGAGGATTATAACCAGCCGAGTATGCCAGCACATGCTGGTAATCTCAACACTCAAGAAGCTGTTAAATTGTGAGTTCAAGACCAGCCTGGAGTATAAAGAAAGACCCTGTTTGATTAAAAAAAAAAGGGGGGGACGGATAAAACATGAGGCCATATTTTTCTTTATGTTGATGAAACATGAGATATCAGAGCCCAGGGAAAACCGAAAAGAAAATATATATTTGGCAATGTTAACCAGTGAGAAGCCACACAAAGCAATGTATATACTATATACAATGTAAACACAGGTACACTGGCCATAACTTTAAATCATGAAAAACTACAAGTTAAAAAAGATTGGAAAGAATTCTTATGAAAGATAAGTTCAATATATCTTTCAATATAAGCTGTTTAGAATACTTAAGATAGTCACTTAGTGCCAGCCATGGTGATGCACACCTTTAATCCCAGCTCTGAGGAAGCAGACATAGGCAGATCTCTGTGAGTTCGAGGCCAGCCTGGTCTACAAAGCTAGTTCTAGAACAGCCAAGGCTACACAAAGAATCCCTGTCTCAGAAAACAAGAAAGATATCCACTTGTTAAAATAATATTTAATATAAAATTCAGAAGAACAGTCCAAAAATAAAGACGTCAGCTGATCAAAAAGGCACAATTCATCACTGACAAACATCTCCTTACCAGAAACACAAATCCACACTTCTAAGAACTGAAGACAGGACTAGAGTCCTTGAACCTCTATGTGGACAAAAGACATCTTACTTGGAATACCTGCTATAGCCCTTTATCTTAGGGAGAGACAGACTTCTGGCATCTTAGTACCACTTTTGAGGGTGTACCATGATGGTTTAGTCTACCTTAGCTTGTACAGGGTCACACAATAAAGCATGTGAAACATCTTTAACAACACAGATTTTTAATGAATGTATTTGACCGAGCTGTAGAGATGACTCAGTGGTTAAGAGCACTTGTTCTTGCAGAGGACCCAGGTTCAGTTCCCATCATCCACATGGTAGCTCACAACTCTCATACCAGGTGATCTGATGCCCTGTTCTGACCTTCATCAGCACTAGGCACATATGTGGCACACATACATACTTGTAGGCAAAACACTCACACATAAATCTTTCAAATTTTCTTTAAAAAATATAATCTTTTAGGCAGGAAGGTTTATTAGTTAAAAACAATTCAGGCTGGAATTTAAGGATTTGGCTTTTTAATCATGTGTATTTGTAAGTCTCTGAGCTGAAATTGCAGATGGTTGTGAGCTGCTGGACTGGGTACTAGGACCCTAACTTGAGTCTTCTGAAAGAGCTGACTCGTCTGTCCTAGGCTGGAGTTTAGACACATATATTTGCTACTTAGAGTAGTAGACTACTACTAAAATCAAGGAAATAAAGTATTAAATAATAATTTTACAAAATTGACAACAGCCGAGTTGTCATTGAAGTAAAAAACAAATGAAAACTTTTGTTTTAGGTCCTCAGAACTGAACCCAGGGTCTCTTGCATGCTTGTCAAGCTCTACCAATGGGCTACATCCCCAGCCTGGAAAACATTCTCATTTTAAGTTGTTTTTATCACATACACTCATCACCTCTCTACTGGTATTTGCATTTTTCATATCAAGTATCCAAACCTGACTTAATGTTTGGTTACAGCACTACTAACCTTTAACCCTAGGGCTACCACCATTTTTTTTTTTTAACATCTGGGTAAAATTTCGCTTTTAATGATGAGGTTTATCTGTTTCCAACTATGTAGTACACTGACACAAAGCAAAAGCTACAAGGTACAAGAGTCAATCTCCTTTTTTTTAAAGACTGTAGTTTACTGTGACACTGGGTCTCATTGTGTAGCTCTGGTTGCTGTGAAACTCACTGTGTAAGCCAGACTGGTTTTGAACTCACAGAGATTAAAGGCCTATCACACCCCACCTGACAAAGACTTCAAAAATTTTTTAGTTATGTTTATATGTGGAGTCCAGAAGAGTGCATCAGATCTCCTGGAGTTGGAGTGACTAGTTACTGTGAGCCATTTGGCATGTGTGCTGGGAACCACACCCCAGTTCTCTGGAAAAGCAGTACACATTCTTTTTTTTTTTAATTTATTATGTATACAGTGTTCTGTAGGGCACCAGATCTCATTACAGATGGTTGTGAGCCACCATGTGGTTTCTGGGAATTGAACTCAGGACCTTTGGAATAGCAGGCAGTGCTCTTAACCACTGAGCCATCTCTCCAGCCCATCACCACCCCTCACCACCCACCCACCCCCCCTTTTTTTTTTGAGACACGGTTTCTTTCTCTGTGTAGCTCTAGCTGTCCTGGAACTCACTCTGTAGACCAGGCTGGCCTCAAACTTACAAAGATCTGCCTATCTCTGCCTTCCAAGTGCTGGGATCAAAGGTGTGCCACCACGCCTGGGCTGCCATGTTTTTCTACTTCAGATATGATGCATCTGAATCTAGTGGTGTGCTGGGGATGTTTAATGATCTGCCATCATGCACTTCTATAACCTATTTTTCTCATCATATCAAGAATGGACCTTCTAAGCATTTGGTCATGACATTTCTTTTCTGAAAACCCTCTGATGACCTTTCAAGGTTCTTAGAACCCTATCTGAAGTGTTCTTCCAGGCCCTGGATTTATTCTTTGCCTCATGTTCTCCAACTTACACTTGCTTTTCTGCCTGGCAGGTCTTGCAGACACCACAAGACTCTTCCTTTCCCTCTTCTCCTATAGGTCTACACTGGATACGCTCTCTGAAATACTCCCTTGCTCCTTGTTCTTAACAGTATTAACTGCTTTCAGTTGATGCAGGCACTATTCCCAGAGTTTTACATGTTTTGATTCATTAAGTCAAATCTTTGAAGTAGGTAGTCTTATCCCTACTTTACAGCTGTGCAACCTGAGTCATACACGTGGTTAAGCAATATTCCAAAGGTCGGAGAGCTCATAAATGGCAGCCTGGATATTAACCCAGGCAGTCTCATTTTAGAGTCATTCCCTATATGGTCCCTTATTTGTTATTTAAAAAACAAAACAAAGCAAAAAACTTACTATTGCAGTGAAGGGGGCTAGTCTCAGGTCCTCATATATACTAGGCATGTGCTCTACCACTGACCTCATTACAACCCCCCCCACACACACACACACACACTTTTGGGGACAGGTCTTGCTAGGGAGCCCAGGCTAACCTCAAATGTGTAATCTTTCTGCCTCAGCCTCCTCAGTACTGGGATTAGAAGTGTGCACAGTAGGGGGCGGTGCGGTGTTGGTGCTCACCTAAAAGCCTCTATTTCCAGCACTAGGGAGGCAGAGGAAGGCAGATCCATGAGTTCTAGGTCAGCCTGGTCTACAGAGAGAGTTCCAGGACATTCAGGGCCACACAGAGAAACCCTGTCTCGAAAAACAAAACAAATCAAAACAAAAAAAGAAGAGAGAGATAAAGGAAAAAAGTGTGTACAACATCCCTGATGTACATTACTTTTTATTTGAAAAATATGTATTTATCATATATATGCAGTGTGGAAAGACTAATATGTGCATTATCTCACATACTTATTTTCATGTGTGTAGCGAGTACAACTAAAATCTACCCCTGGGTCTGGAGTTTTAGCACACTTGCCTAACATGAGCTAGCCTCTGAGTTAGATCCTCAGCACTGAAAACAAAAGCTTCAGCGATTTTGAAAAATACAATATATTGTTATCAACTGTATGGATCACTATTTCAATACACTATACTGCTGTTGCCCTTGCTTGTGTTTTAACATTGTACCTTCTAGGTATCTACTCACAGATGTTGTACTATGTGTTCTCTTGTCTATTCCTTCTGGCTGCAGGAACTCTGAGAACAGGATTCATCTGTTCTCTTCACACATCTAGGATAGACCAACCCACAACAGGGATGTAAGAAATGTTTGTGGAATGAATGGGCAGCTAGAGTTACAAGTTATAGTCTAGCCTAGATATGGAAGCCCATGCACAAATCGAAAAGTAGTAGATGTTTCATTTTTGTTTTGTTTTTAATTAATTTATTTTATTTTATATGCATTTGTATTTTTCCTGTGTGTGTGTGTCTGTGTGAGAGTGTCAGATACCTTGGAACTGGAGTTACAGACATTTGTGAGCTGCCATGTGGATGATGGGAATTGGACTCAGGTCCTCTTGAAGAGCAGCCAGTGCTCTTAACTGCTCGTCCTGAGATGTTGCATTTTTAAGGAGTAAAGAAAAAAGAACACCGTCTCCCCATCAACATACACACGGCAACCCTGGTCAAGTGCATATACCTGCAAAAGGGAGAGCAAAAAAGATGTTATAAACACAGGCTAGGACTTCTGTTCCAGCCCTAGACTACTCTGCCACAGGGCTGCATCCATCAGTCACATGCAGAGAAAAGAAATAGAAGGGACATTACATCAAGAATAATGTTTCAGTGACATTCTTTTCTTGGAAGGCATATTTGAAAACAAGCTTCAATAAAGGAAAGAAGTGGTTTTAGCTAGCATGTGGGAGGTAGGAAGAAAAAAAAACAACCTATATTTTATGTGCCTAAATGGGGAAGAAAATTAAAAAAAAAAAATTGGTAACGGTGTACATTCTTGAAACACAGTAAAGAAAAAAATATAAAGGCAGATGTCATCAAATAGGATTTTAAAAGTAGCACCCAAAATGTCATTTCCTTACTTTGTGTGTGCGTGTGCATGCATGCTGGATATGTGCTCTTGACACTAAGTTATACTACAACCTAACTTCCTGAATTTGAATATAGTCTGGTTGAATTTGAGTGCCACTCCCAAAGGGTTATATAAACAATGTGGTTTTGTTTTTGTTTTTGTTTTTGTTTTTTTGGGTTTTGATGGAGAGCAGTGGGCACATCTCTAGGCTGACTTGATTTTCTTTTCCTCCTACCGTACTCAGTGCTTTGGACTGAATCCCTCTCCCTCACTTCACAGCCTTCCACATGCTAAACATATGCTTTACTATGGAGCTGCATCTTCAACCCAGAGGGACCAGTTTTTAATATAATATCCTCAACCCAGAGGGACCAGTTTTTAATACAATAACCAGATGTCCTGTTTAGGGTGGGTCAGTCCTAATTTTTTTTTAGACTTTGAGTTTTTGAACAATTGCAGTTTAGACTGAAAGTAAGAAGACAAAAAACTTTTAAACAGGATGTTGTAAATACATGTCTTTAAATTTTTATGGGATCTTTATTAGCACTCACACCCACAATATATCAAATCATATCATACCTAGATTTAAGGAGAAGAATGCCAAAGAAGAGATCTACTTAGGGAGAGAATGTGATAACCATTGCACAGACCCCACCAGTTTAAAACGTATATCTATATCTGTCTACCTACCTACACACACACAAAATCCTGGGAAAATGTACATGTTTAATTTTCTCCTGCTGTGCCTTCTTTAAACCTGTCTTGGTTCTCAAGGTCTCACTTCCATCTGTAACACTTAGCCTATGCCTCTTTGTGTGTTCCTTTTGGGGGGATAGGTGGGTAGCGAAGAGGTCAACCTTGAGTGTTCTTCTTTGGGCCACTCCAGTGCTGGGCTTATAAACTCATAGCATCATACATGGCTATTTTTTTGTGGGTTCCAAGGATCAAACTGTGGTCCTATGTTTCAACAGCAAACATTCACTGACTGAGCCAACTTCCCAGCCCCTGCTCCATTCCTTCTTCAAATAGCTATGTTTACAATAGCCACCCTCCATCAGGCCCCAATTTACTTGTTATGAGACCTTAGGCAACTCTTAATTTCCTGGAGCATATTTTCTGAGTACAGGAAGCATATGAAGCGACATGCCAATATGAATTCTTGCCTCTCCCAAGGAAGGAAACACATTTAGAGATACCTCCAGAAAGGAACAACATTTTAGATAGTGTTCTAGTGCTGTTTATTTCAAGCAAACTATTAAAAGACAAATACACTTAATTTTCATACTGAAGCTCAAGTTGCACACCCAAAGGTCTTTTTTCTATTGTGACTCATAATTTGAGGATTGTGGGTAGAAATATGGGTTATATATAATACTGAGGAAAATGGATCTATGGAGATAAAGGCAAAGAAACTACAGGAGAGGGAATGAGGAAGAGAGAGAGTGCTCATATAAACCAGTTTTATTCCCAAACTCTTGCTTTCTACTTCAAAAAGCCAGATAGAAGTAAATGAAGGAAAACAGGACACCTCTACCACCACTTCTAAGGTTTAGGGGTCATTGAAGAAATGGGGCTGGAAATAATGGAGGAACCTGAAGATAAGGAGAAGGGCTTGAAATGCTGTCTTCTGGGCACAACAATACAGTCAAACTTCACAGCAACTGTGGTTGTCTGCAATGGGCCTGCACAAGACCAGGCCTATGAGCAGTCAATCACACAGAACTCAGGAGGCAGAGGCAGGTGGCTCTCTGTGAGTTCAAGGCCAACCTGGTCTACAAAGTGACTTCCAGGTCAGCCAGGGCTCTACAGAGAAACCCTGTCTCAAAAAACAAACAAACCCCAAAAGGTCCTACCCTTCCCACTTAACTACTGGCTACGGATAGATTTTAGAGAAGGGGCAATCACTGTGTTCAGCTGTGTGTCCACTGAGGACTCTAGCACAGAAAGCTGTTGTTTCCTCGACTAATTATCAAGAACCTTAGGCTCCGGTGGAGAGTTTCAAACCCATGGTCATGCAGATAAACCTGATTAAACTCAGTAGGTTGAAAAAATATTTGGATCAGGAAAAGGGACTTTGGGGGGTTATAGGAGTGAGGATATTAGAAAGGGTGGGAGTTACAGTAATCATAATGTACTTTATACATGTTTGAAGTTGTCAAAGAATAAATTCAATAAAAATGTTTTAACAAGAAAAACACGGAACACAAAAAGATCTGGGTATGGTAGTGCACACCTAACTCCTAGTACTTGGGAGACTGAGACAAGAGGACTGCAAATTTGAGTCCAGTTTGAGTTACACAGACCAAGGAAGAGCCTGGTGGTGGTGGCACACACCTTTGACATCAGCACTCACAAAACAGAAGCAGATGGATCTCTGTGAGTTTGAGGCCAGCCTGGGATACAGAGTGAGTTCCAGGACAGCCAGGGCTACACAGAGAAACCCTGTCTTAAAAAACCAGAAAGAGAAAGAATGTCAGAGTCAGTCCATCCATGTGTGTGTGTCCCACTGTTTCATTAGGGTTGCTTGCATAAACATGAGTAGGGGCTGTTTGGAGCAAGGGCAACCTACTAGTGACTATTCCACGAGGAGAATGAATCTCCTTCCCTTAGCAGCCACTTAGCCAACAGTTCCTCAGGAAGAGATACATAATCATGAGCCTTTCTGCCCTGTACTATGGAATGTTGACAGGCTCCATCTTGTGCAGGCAACTACAGCTGCTGTGAGCTCATGACTGCATTATCCTGGTTAAACTCAGTGGATTGAAAAACCCACCGATGCCAGGCAGTGGTGGCTGAGCACACCTTTAGTCCTAGCACTCGGGAGGCAGAGGCAGGCAGATCTCTGTGAGTTCGAGGACAGCCTGGTCTACAATGTGAGTTCCAGGACAGCCAGGGCTGTTACACAGAGAAACCCTGGCTTGAAAAACAAACAAAACAAAACAAAACAAAACAAAAAAATCCACTGACTTTCTAACACTCCCCCGATCCTCGGGCTCTGTCATACTTCTCATGTCCTGTTCCTTGATGTTTCCTGAGCCGTGCAGGGAGTGATGTCTCAGCACTTTGACCAGTTATGAATCCCTTCATTACCATTGCTTGCTACAAACAGAAGTTCTGATCAAGGCTGAGAACAGCTCTCTCTATGGGAATAAATATAAAAGAAGACAGCTGACATCATGTTCCTTTAGCAAAACAATGAAAGGTTCCTCTTAGCCTGCTATCTCACTAGCCATGGGCTTCAGAACAGATTTACAGTATCATCATGGACTCCTTCCTGTGGATCAGGCCTCACACCCAATCAAGCCCAGAGTTCTGAAAATTGAAAACTGAAGAGCATAGCACAGGCCACTACTTGGCTTTAGTGAAGGCATTCTAGCAGATGGCAGCACAGTAATGGCGTGCAAAGGAGGACTAAGCAGTATTTGAGGAAGAATTCACAGGAGATACTGGCTCCTTTATGACATTCCTTTTTTGCATGAACTAATCCAGTCCCATGAGACCTGCTTTAACCTCTTCCAAGGGTAGTGCCCCCATGGCCTAATTATTTCCACTAGGCCCAGTTCTTAAAGGTCCAAGTATCTTAATATCACCATACTGGAGACTAAGCCTTCAGCCATGAATTCATAGGACAGGACCTGAATCCAAGCCTTACCAACCAGACTCAGATCCCTGTCCGGGCTCCAGAGGATCATTAAGGACAACCAAGTCTACTTCCTCCATTCATAGCTCAGCCAATATTGCCTCTTGCTTGAGTTGTTCTAGCATAATTCCTAAGGCTGTTCACTCAGCTAGGGCAATAGCTAGCCCTGGAAGTCACTCTGGCCTCCACTATTCATGGATCTGTGCTAAAGAAGGACAACCCTGGTGAATCTGGGACAGTTTCTTTTTTCTTTTTTTCCTGGTTTTTCGAGATAGGGTTTCTCTGTGTAGCTTTGGAGCCTATCCTGGCACTTGCTCTGTAGACCATGCTGGCCTCGAACTCACAGAGATCCGCCAGCCTCTGCTGGGATTAAAGGCGTGCACCACCAAGGTTTGGCATCTTTGTCTCTTTTTGAGCATGTTTTGTGTATTTGTAATTTTCATTTACTTACCATACCATCTTCTGCCTTTCCACCTAACACTGATGAAAAACACTTATAAATGTCTTTATGCTTTTATTGCCTTTGCAACTCTCTAATTCTTAGTTTAGAAAGTTCTGTTGGATTCTCTGTGGCCACTAGAGGTGTAAACCCCTGAGCTTGTCAGGTGATTTATGCTTCTTACACAGACAGCAAGGTAATGGAGCCCTTGGGGAAAAATACATCTCATTCTAGAGGGAAGGATGATGCCATATCTAATGACTGCCAGTCCCAAGTGCCCAGAAAAGAGAAGTGTGCCCGGCTGCATGATCAGAAGAGAGATGGCTGTGCAGATGGGTGCCTTTAGTTCTCTTTGGGCATGGATCGGATCAGCTTGTTTCTACCTCACAGCCCTCACAACGCAGCCTGCCTGACTACCATCTGCTAAATCTTTGCTTTTTCTGTTTTGCATAAAGCCTTTTCTTTTAATATGCTTGTTTTTGAGTAGGAGAGAGAGGGAGAGAGGGGGAGAGGGGAGGAGAGAGGGGCAGGGGAAGGGGAGAGGGGGAAGGGGAGAGGTCCAGATTTTGGAGATCTGCCTTTTTCTCTCCTGCCTGGGGCTTAGCTCTTTTCTCTCTTGTTACTGTTGAGTATGAGTGACAGAAATATCCCTGCACCTGCCACAGATGCTACCTAGTCAGGGGAGTAGCAGGGAACAAACAGGTCTACATCAGTGTCTCCATGCCATGCTCATATGAGAAATTAGTGAAACATTTTTACAAAATTACATGGAAAACAAATGGAGAAATGTTGCTTTATTTTATGGTCGCTCCTCTGAAATGAAACTAGTTTTCAACATGGTTATGAGGAAATAGACCTTGCAACTAAATGTTGACTAATGTGCTTTGAGCTGTAAGCAGGATGGGAAGGTCATATTCATACCAAGGAATGCAGAAGTGGATGTGTTCTATTGCCTAATGGATCAGGCCTTTGAACTTGGACATAAGCCACATTTTACAGGCCCAAGTATGTAGACCTATTTTATGTAAATTTTCCAGTCTCTCATTTAATATCACTCATTGAGTTATGATTTAACAGCCTGGGAATGCTTTGGGCTATAATATCTATGCTTGGATAAGAATTTAATGGGGAACAACAGCCTCTCCCCAGAAACTGGCATGTTTGTGGCAGGTGTAATGAAAAAAATCTTAAGTGGAAGGTAAATTTGATGAGTACCTCAAAATAGAGGTTCAAAAGCTGAGCCCCTTGCCAAAGGAGACCTCCTGATAAAGCATGTCTTGAATACTTTTTTCAATTTTATCTTAGTTTCACAAAACTGGTATTCTACAAGAAGGATGATCAAGCCCATAAGAATTTGTTTGAAAATATTTAAACTAAGGTGAAAAGTTCAATCATGCAGAACTTCATATTTTTATAAGCCATGGGATTAGCATCAATTAAAGAACAAGTGCGAAAGAATGGAGTTACTGCATAGCCAAGGACTCAGCCACCTTGACATGTTTATGATAGGCTTAATGAACCATTTAGTCACCAAACATTAACTGAGTAACTGTCAGATGACTAGTATTAGGTGGCAGGAAGAGTTGTATATTGTTGTTAGACACCCGTCGGCTTTTAATAATTTCAAAATCTATTTGGATTAGAAAAAGATAAGTGTATAGATCAATAATAATACTTTAAAGTATGTGAGTGAGCCACCCACTCAGGGCCTCAACTTTGCTCTGCTAGACTATCTGCATCCCTGGGAACGTCATTGAAATGACAGAGGTGACTGATGCCACCCACATTCTTCTTATATTATGCCATGTTCACTGAAATTCAGTCAGCTTAATCACTGTTTATAAAGTTCTACAACTTAAATACCAGGTAATTATAAAACAATGAACCTTATGAACTTGAAACACACTGAGGAGTTTACCTTCATGGCAGACATCCTTAATGTCTATGAGACCAGAGTTTAGAACAAAATGGTGGCCAGTGGAGCAGCTACAGCTACTTCGAACACTCTGATAAACAGTCTGTGTTGTAACCACAAATTAGAACCGTAAGAGAAGGCAAATCTGTGCTTGACACTACTGGGAAACAATACTTTTTGTTATGCAAGAGCACGCTGCATTCAAATCCCACTGAGAACAGGATTTGACAAGTTAACCTCCGTTCTGAAAGCTCTTCTGCTGCTCAGATTTGCCTGAGCTCCAAAGCTGCTTGCTTCTGATGTGGGCAGCCATTCCACACCTCCCACAGATCTTCACTGCAAACTGAGTTTGCAGTTTACCTTTTAATTTGAGGATAGAGGGGGAAAGATACAGTTATGTTAGGACCTGAATAGTGTTGGTCACTGGAGAGGAGATTTATGGTTAGGGGTCAGTGTTTAACATTTGGTCACCATTAACAGAGTCACCTGTGCAGATTTTCTTTTGAAAGTGTGTGTGTATGTGTGTGTAGGTGTGTGTGTGTGTGTGTGTGTGTGAGAGAGAGAGAGAGAGAGAGAGAGACAGAGAGACAGAGAGACAGAGAGACAGAGAGACAGACAGACAGACAGACAGACAGACAGACACACACACACACACACACACACACACACACACACACACACACACACGATATGTATGGTCTTTAACACCTAGAATTCAGGAGCCCTTCTTGCATCTAAGGGGGTAGTACCCAGTGATACTAGAATTGGATGTCAACCTCTTTTGCAGAGTGCACTTTCTTACTCCTTTTGGCAGAATTTTCTTACATCTTCAGCATCAAGGATAATCCAACTAGACTGATGGCTTATAGAACTGAAGCAAATATTTATTGTAAAGAAACAGATGAGTTAACATATACAAAGAAATTGCAGAGATGGCTCAGTGGCTAGGAGCATGACTGTTCTTTTGTAGAGGATTCATTCAATTCCAACACCCACATGGTGGTTCACAACTGTATCTTCAGTACCAAGGGGATCCCACACCCTCTCCTGGCTTTACTGGGCCCTAGGCACACACATGGAGTATATATATTGCAGGCAGGCAAAACAGTCAACCTCATAAATCTTTTAAAGTGGTATATCAGAACAGCATTTCCCCATCATCCAACCCCCAGATACCAATCTTGTTTCACCTGTACCCTATTCTTCTGCCCAACTCTTATGAAATACTTTTGAGGTCACAGATGTCTTATCATTACATGAATATTTATGAAGGACATCCTTATAAAGGCACAACCGTTATATAGTTATCTTTTACATTTCATCCACATGAAAGACAACGCATGGTTTTTATTTTCCGGGAGGAAAATCAAGAAAACAAGATCTTAGGAGGACCGGTGTGCATATTGTAGTTAAAACTACACTAAATTAATTTGTGGAGCTTGGCTTCAAACTTGCAGATTTTTTTGACCTGGCTTTAATGAACTTGAGACCTCTAAAGTTTTTGCTTTTTTAAACTTTTGGAAAGTAAGGCATGGAAAGGGATTTAGTTTCTCTATTAGGCGAGGCATGTTAAAACTTGTGTCTTTTTCCCTGAGTGTACAAGTTGGTAAGATTACCATGGGCTTTGTGAACAGGCCTGGAAGGGTCGCGTTTCGGGTCACGCCTGCTCGCGGCAGGCGGTCCAGGCTGCCTGGCTCCCTTGTGACCCGCAGCGGTGCCTGAGTCTTGCAGGCGACACTGGGCGTTTCCTCCCTTTCCGGGCTTGGACAGTTTTGTTTTGGATCTTACTTCCCAGTCAAGGAAAGGCTCCCTGTTGACCAAAGGTTTCCCAGTCTCCTCGGGGTGGCCAACGGCCAAGTTTCCTTACTCCCAGCCTGCCAAGCTGGGAGATCCTCGAAGGCCCGGACGCTGGACTCACGGGGAGGAGCGAGTGGGCGGGGCCTTACTCGCTCCGCCCCCCGGGCCTGCGGGTCGCTCCGCTCCCGCCAGCCTGGGCGACTCGCAGACTAAGTTCGGCCTCATTCCCAGCGAACGCTCGGACCCGGCCAGGCTGCGCGCAGGCGCACTCGGGACGCGGCGCCCAGGAGCTGGGCCAGCGGCGGCGGCGGCCGCTAGGGGGCGCATGCGCCTTGGAGGGTCGGCGGGCGGTCTCTGGGAAGAAGGCGGCGGAGGCGGCGAGAGGCGGGGGCGCCGTGGAGGCCGGTCCGTGTTTACACAGCGGCGGGCGGGTGCGGACGCGGAACCCGGCGCGGCGGCGGCACGATGGTCATGGCGCATTTCGTGGAGAATTTCTGGGTGAGCGGAGGGTGTCGGGAACACCGCGGGCTTCTGCTTCTCCCCGCGGCCTGCGTGCGCGGCGGGCGGCGGCTTTTCAGGCGGCCGAGCGAGAGTCCGTGGCCCGGGACTGCCCGGCCGAGCTCCCGCGTTGGCCAAGCCTCTCCGGCCACCGGGTTCTCCGGGCTGGCAGCTGCGCGGGGCGCCGGGGCTGGCAGCGCGGCCCGGGAGCTGCGGCGGGGACTCCAAGGGCCCGCAGCGCCGGGCGGGGACAAAGCGCCGACGGGGCGTGCGCGACGTCGGGCGCGGGGAGCCGGGCGCCCTGCGGGGTCTGCTTCCCGCGGCGCAGGCCCGGGGCCCCGCCGGAGTCCGTGCTCGCTCGGACTGAGCACTTCCTCCTGGGCGCGCGGCTGGGCTCGTGGGGCTGCGCCCAGGACTTTGCCTCCAGGCCTGCTCACAAAGCCCTTGCAAGTTGGATTTCACGGACCTTCCTCATTCTCCCCACACCCCTCTCGTCTGCCCGCCGAGTGCTTGCCTGCACTTACTGTTGGTCGATCATGGCAAGTACGCTTCAGCCCTGTGCAAGAAAAGTAACGTGTTTCCTCAGGTAGTTTGGCCGAACCTGGTTTTTAATGGCCCGAAACATGTAAATACCTCAGTTTCATTTTGGTGAGGTATAGAAGTGTTGAAAGGAGTCAGCTTCCAGTCACGCCAGCCACTGCTATGGCAGATTCTTAATTCTGTCTCAAGCACGGACTTGCTCAATAATACAATCACTTCATAGTTACTTGTTTCGAATGGTACCCACAAACATCTGTATGCTGTAGTTTTTTTTTTTTAAAGAGTGGTTTTTATTGAGGTTCCCTTTTCATGTATACAGTGTATGCATTTAAAGTGCATATTATGAAGAGTTCCTCATTGTTTTGTGCAAACATCACCACAGTCAATTTTAGAACAATTTCATAACCTCAGGAAGAATCCTGTACGGGTTAGCAGACACTCCCAGTTTGCCCCTTGCCTCAGCCCTTGGGCAACTGATATCTCTGCTTCTACAGATCTGCCTTTTCGGGACTCAGCATATAAATGGGACTCCTATGTCAGGCTTATTTCACTTACTATAATATTTTCAAAGGTAATCCATGAGATAGTACATGTTAATATTCCTTTTTATGGCCAAATAATATTTCATTCCACATTTTACTTACCCATTCATTAGTGATGGATGTTTGGTACCCATCATAAATATTCTTTGTTTATTATGAGTAATACTGCTATGAACACTTTTATACACGTTTCTCAGAGCATGTGTTTTCATTTCTTTTGGGATTGGAATTTACTGGGTCATACGGTTAACTATATTTGCACTTGATTAGCCAAAGGGCCAAGAAGCAGATGGTAACTGTATTACTAGTTCAGTCAACTGCTGGACTGTTTGTCAGAGAGGTTACGGCACTGTACAAATGCTCTGCAGTGTCTCGGGTATATGCTCACCAGCACTTGTTATCTGTTGTGGTATAGTATGATGGTGGACATGAAGTAGCAGCTTGTGGTTTTGATTTGCATTTTTCTGTGGCTAATGATGTTGAACTTTTTTTCTTGTTCTTATTGCCCATTTTAAGTATTTTTCTTTGGATAACTGTGTAGACCCATTGCCAGTTTTAACATTATCTTTATTTCCTTTATGTTACTGAATTCTTTTTATATTCTGGATTACTCCCCCCCCCCATCCCCACACCCCTGCGCACTTGTGGGCTTGTCCACTTTTTAAAGACAGTTTCCTGATTTTCTGATCCTCCTGCCTCTGCCTACTTAATGCTGGGAATATAGGTATGTGCCATTATTATCACCGCTGGGTGCACATTTCTTTTTTGTTTTTGTTTTTTGAGATCGGGTCTAATTACCTAGCCCTTGCTGCCCTGGAACTCACTATGTAGACCAGATTGGTCTTGAACACAGATTGCCTGCCTCTGCATCCCAGGCACTGGGATTAAAGGCTTGCACTACCATTCTTGACCCTTAGATACTCCTACCTGCTTTATTCCCTCCCTCCCTCCCTCTCTCCCTCCCTCCCGCTTTCTTTCTTAACGCAATATACAAACTTTATTTAACAAAAGCAACAGGTAAAGTAAAACAGATACCAAGAAAAAAAAAAGAAAATTATCTTTAACAACTTAAAATAACCTCCTTGTATTGCATTTAACTGAACTCTGTTTTTTTTTTTTTTTTTTTTTTTTTTTTCGAGACAGGGTTTCTCTCTGGCTTTGGAGGCTGTCCTGGAACTAGCTCTTGTAGACTAGGCTGGTCTCGAACTCACAGAGATCCACCTGCCTCTGCCTCCCCAGTGCTGGGATTAAAGGCGTGTGCTACCAACGCCCAGCTAACTGAACTCTGTTTCTGTGAAGAATACAGCTCATGAAAAGGATTAGGTGATCTCCAGGTGTACTTTTTTGAAAGAGGTTGTCTAAAGACAAGAATATGTGGTTTTGGCTCATGAGTCATGTAATGGACATCCTTCAGATGTCAGATGAGTTTTTGGTACTTGCTTGGAGAGTTCTCTGGGTAACATGACTGCAGGTACAGGTAGTGCTTGTCGAAATACTTGCCTGAGCAGTAGATCTGCTTATAGGCCAATTGAGTGGAGGAGAAAACCAGGCCCATGGAGCTCCATGACCACTGAAGGCCATTGCAAGGACCCCAGATGCACAGATACCTGGTGTGGAAATACCTTTTCCATTCTGAAAACTGTCTTTTTATCTTACAGATAACATCTTTTGCAGTCCAGTTTTTAATTTTGATGAAACCTTCAAGAAGTCCAAGCTTTTGTTATCCAAAGAGGCCTTTCTGTAACCTAACTTAGTCCTGTTTTCTTATAAGATTTCATAGTTTCAGCTCTTTAGTTCCTTCTGTGATCCATTTGAACTTAATCCTGTGTGTTGTTCAAAGAAAGGGTACATACAGCTTCATTCTTTACAAGTGTATGTTTATTTTGTTCTAGCATCTTGGTTTTTCTTTTTTCTTTTGGAGTCTTCTTGTGTTTTGGTGGCACCTTTTTCAAATATCACTTGACCATCAATGAAGGGTTTATTTTTGGATTCTCAGTTTTATTCTATTGTCTACTTTATGACAGTTGCTACTATACTGTTTTGTACATCTTTGTATGATGAGTCAGGAAGCAGGAAATATGCAAGTCCTACAGGTTTTTTCTTTAAAAAAAAAATTGGGGGTCTGGAGAGATGACTCAGAGGTTAAGAGCACTGGCTGCTCTTCCAGAGGTCCTGAGTTCAGTTCCCAGCAACCACACAGTGAGTGGCTCACAACCATCAGTTATGAGATCTGATATCCTCTTCTGGCCTGTAGACATACATGCAGGCAGAACACATAATAAATAAAATCTTAAAAAAATATTCTGGAGGTCCCTTTCATTTTCATATTATTTTTACAATTCCTCCATATACTTTAGATTTAAGTGGAAACTTATAAAGATTGCCTAGGGATTGATGTTTTTAGGCCAGATGAGAATGACTCAACTGGTTAAGACCTCTGTCTCCACGCTTGATCCCCAGGACTTGTGTAGTAGGAGGGAAAGACTCCTGCAGTTGCCCTCTGTGGCAAATATGCATCCCTCACATCCCCAGAGAGGAAAGTGTAATTCTAAAAGAAAAGCCTTCCTGTTTTGTTTTTGTTTTTTTGTTTTTGGAGACAGGGTTTCTCTGTGTAACAGCCCTGGCTGTCCTGGAACTTGCTCTGTAGGTCAGGCTGGCCTCAAATTCACAGAAATCCCTCTGCCTCTGCCTCTGCCTCTTCCTCTGCCTTCCAAGTACTAGGATTAAAGTCCCTACCTCTGCTCCTGGCTAAGAAAAGCTTTTCTTAATAATATTTTGTGGGCTGGAGAGACGGCTCCAGGGGTTAGGAGTACTGGCTACTCTTCCAGAGGACCCACATGGAGTTACGACTGTCTGTAACTCCAGTTCCAGGGAATCTGGCACCCTTACACAGACACATATGCAGCAAAACACCAATGTACATAAAATAAAAATTAATAAAGTTGAAAAAAACATGCTAGTAGTTTATTAACAACTCTTTGTTTTTGCCTATTTTAGAGAATGCCTTTCTGGTTGTTTTTATACATATTTTTCATGCCTCTTGTTTGACCAGATTAATAGAGGAACAAGAATAATTTGAATATCTAAAACCTAGTTTATGTTGCAGTCTTTGCCTTCATTTCCACTATTGGGAACAAATAGTAAATTAGATTAAAAATAGATTGAATTTATTTCCCAGTGTGGAATTGGGGCTAAAAGTTCTAAATTAGAACATGAAAGGCCCCCAGAGGAGGCAAAGGAACCTAGGAGAGCCTAGGGATTAACTAATAGGCAGCCAGTTTAGAAAAGTTTCAGTTCTCTGCATTAAACATCTTGCAGTTTTCCATAGTTCAGGGTCATTTGTGAAGTAATTTCTTAAAGTACAGAATTCAATATTTATTCCCTCCAGTATTTAGAATGGTAAGAAAATAAAACTTGTTCAAGTTCAAAACATATTGTACATGGTAAACACACACACCAGTCCAAAAAAAACTGGTCATCGTGAGGTAATGGAAAACTCTGAAGTTTAAGTTTCTAACCAAACAACCTATGAATGGTATTCTGCCTACATCCATAAAGACAGACCTTTTTATAGTGGCATTTTTGTTAGAGGAAAGCTTGAATCATTGAAACACATTTCAAGCTCTTTTGAAAGTAGCACATCCTCCCTTTTTCTTTATAGTATTTCCTAACTGAAACTGCTAAAGTAAAAATTCATTAATACTGTACTTTAAAGAAAAAAAAAAACATGCTCAAGGCTTCCTACATAGCAGATGTTTTGATGCTGATAAGTCTGTTGCCATAAAGTGTATGTAGTGCTATTGATAATCAAGCTGAAAATATTTTTTCCTCTTAAAAGTAATCCACATCATTGCTCTTATTATGTAAAAACAAATGTTAGCTTTTTAACAGATTACATAACTTTAAAAGGGTACTGTCCAGTATTTTATTGTCTGTTATGCTGCAAGTTTCTGAGAGGAAGAGTTAAGTACTAGTTTATAATGCTGAGATTATCTGTAAAAACACTGCACCTTAATAATTAAAATGACTGTCTTTGTATGAACCTTGGTTGTTATTCATCAGAAAAAACATTAAAGGAAGTAATTCCGATCCTAATTACTTACAGGGAAAATAAGCATGGTAGTCTTGTTTTTAATGCTTTAGAAATATCATTTTACACAGTAAACCTAATCTGTATAACATGTCACATATTCCTTAGTGTACGTCACTTTATGATAAAGTGATGTTTTGTGTTAGGAAACTTTCTCCAGTGGTTGTCTCAGTCAACAGCAAAAATTAACAAGAAGTGATGTTAGGTATTTTGATCACGAAGCTATTCCTTTTTAATCTTAGTGTTTAACTTGTACAGAGTCTCATTTCATTCACTGCTTCATTGGCATCATCATACTTAGTCTTAAATTAAGTTGGAGTGCTTGGTTATCCAATCCGATCTGTAGTTAATATGGATAAAAATGGGAGGATTAAAATGCTTTTAGAAGATCTGTACTATTCTAGTAATAGGACTTTGGAGTATAAAACCATTGTTACATTTTTGTTTGATTGTCAAATTAAATCTAGTATCTTCGATAAGAGATTGGTATATTTTCAGGGTTTTTAAATTCAGATTAAAAATTTAAAAATATCTATCTTTAGAAAGGTACTTGATATGACTGTGGAAACCCAAAAGAGAGGCTGTCTTTCTATTACTTCAAAGTTGTAAATGTTAGCTGGGCGTTGGTGGCGCACACCTTTAGTCCCAGCACTCGGGAGGCAGAGGCAGGTGGATCTCTGTGAGTTCCAGGTCAGCCTGGTCTACAGAGCAAGTTCATGTAAATGTTATAATTTGATGTTCTTGCTTAGAATATGATCCCATTGTATACGTAAGTGGACATATATGTAGAAATATGTAGGTTTTTTTTTTTTTTTAACTCTTTGAGGGCCTGCCACCCAGCTACCAAATAAATATACAGAGACTTATTCTTACTTATGAATGCCCTGCCTTAGCTTGGCTTGTTTCTAGCTAGCTTTTCTAACTTAAACTATTCTGTTTCTCTTTAACTATATTTTGCCTTTGGGCTTTTTACCTTTCTTATCTTTCTTTACTTTTTACTCTGTGGCTGTGTGGCTGACCTCCTGGCTTCCTTTTCTTTTCTTGCTCCTTGCTTACTTCTAGATTTCTCTTCCTATTTGTTCTCTTCCCACTAGCCCCACCCATTCTCTCTTCTGCCTAGCTCTTCATTTGACCAATTTTTAGGCAGGCAAAATGACACAGCTTTACAAAGTTAAACAAATACAACATAAAAGAAAGCAACACATCTTTGCATCATTAAACAAATAATCCACAGCTTAAATGAATGTAACACATCTTAAACTAGTATTTACTGTATACTAACAGACTTGCAGGGCTGGAGAGATGGCTCATGAGGCTAAGAACACTGGCTATTCTTCCAGAGGTCCTGAGTTCAATTCCTAGTAACCAAATGGTGGCTCACAACCATCTGTAATGAGATATGGTGCCCTCTTCTGGCATGCAGGCATGTATGGAGGCAGAATGTTGTATACATAATATATAAATAAATCTTTAAAAAAAAAGACTTCTAAGTTTTATGTCTGTTGATACTCAAAAGGTACAAAAAAGACTAAAGTATAAAATCTCCCTTTTTCTCTAGCCGTTATGCTTCCTAAACACAGTCACTTATTTTTACATTTCCCAAGAACCTGAATATACAAGCATATGTATATACAAAGTGAAATGTGTTAGTGTATGACTGTTAAGTAGTTAGTTAGCCATACCTAAGTTATTTTCACTGCAACAAACAGAATATTCAGCTACAGATTAATTAGCTTAGTTCAAGTAGGCTTAATTAATAGACATTCTAAAATTATAGTTTTTAGAAAAGGAGTTTTATATGTTTTGCATTGCCTGTGCACCATGCATATGCACAGCCCACAGAGGTTCGAAGGTGTCAGGTAACTACCATATGGGGTATTGGAATTTGAACCCAGGTCCTCTGTAAGAACAGCCAGTGCTCTTAACTGTGGAGCAATTTCTTCAGCTCTGTATTTAGTTTGTTTTTGAGATAGGATCTTGCTTTCTTTTTCTTTTCTTTTCTTTTCTTTTCTTTTCTTTTCTTTTCTTTTCTTTATTTTTTAAAGATTTATTTATTTATTATGTATACAGTGTTCTGTCTGCATGTATCCCTACAGGCCAGAAGACAGCACAAATTTCATTACAGATGGTTGTGAGCCACCATGTTGTTGCTCACAGGTTCAGGACCTCTGGAAGAACAGACCATGTTCTAAACCTCTGAGCCATCTCTGCAGCCTCAGGATCTTACTTTTTTTTTCTGCCCAGGCTCACTTTAAAATAAGACACAATAAACAGAAGAAAACAAACTTGACTTGACTCTATGTATGTAGGTCAGGCTGTACACAAACTCATGATCTTTTTGCTCAGCCTGAGTGATGGGATTACAGGCATGTGACACATGAATTCTTTTTTTTTTTTTAATTTTATTTATTATGTATACATCATTCTGCTTCCATGTACATCTGCATACCAGAAGAGGGCGCCAGATTCATAATGGATGGTTATGAGCCACCATGTGGTTGCTGGGAATTGAACTCAGGACCTCTGGAAGAGCAGTCAGTGCTCTTAACCTCTGAGCCATCTCTCCAGCCCGACACCATGAATTCTTGAAAATTATTTTAGACCGCACTGAATTTTATTGTGAAGTGCTTAGAATTTTGAAAAGGGTATTTTATTTTGTATCTTTGCTTAATCTCAGAAGAAATTGGAAGTAAAATGTTGATAGTGATTTAATCTGCTTATTTTTAATTCAGAGGGAAGACTATTAGAACATTGACATTAGTTTTAATATATGACTTAATTTCTAGTCTATAGTCTTACTGTGTAACCCTGGTTGGTCTGGAACTTACAGATCCATCTGCCTTAGCCTCTGGAATACAGGATTAAAGGCCTGTGTCACTGTACCCAGTCTAAACTTTTTAATTAGAAATTTCAAAGGTACTTTGCTTGCTAATTCTGTATTAGACTAGAAAAGTCTGAGAATTTTTAGTGACTTGACTTTATAGTGTATCTTTTTAGAAAAATTTTAGTTTAATTGATAATGTCAATCCAAAACTGTGCATAATAAAGTCTTATTTTCACTCAACTGAATGTGAAATAATAATATCAAACTATTAAATGCAGTCTTGGAAAATGTGTTTTCCTTTTAAGGGCTTGTATGATTCTAAGAATATCCCTTTAGAGTCTTATCAAATGCTGGCAAGTACTCTGCCAGTAAGCCACACCCCCAATTTGATTTAAATACCTGCTTGAATTAGTGTTTTGTTTATTTTTGAGACAGGGTCTTGCTTTGCAGCTCTTTTGGAACTCATTCAGATTCCCCTGCCTCTGCCTCCCAAGAGTGCTGGGATTAAAGGCATTGCTCTCCCAGGACATGACCAGTGAACAATGAATGAGGGGAGAAAGTCCTACCTCTGTGAAATGCTTTGAGGTCAGCAGATAAAAATCCCATCCCATGCTATCCCTAGCATGCACAGTGAAAAATCTTAAACTTCATCTTAATTGTTTTTCTCAGACCAGGAATGTATTAAAAACTGTTCTCATTTAAAAATGACAGTTTCTGTCAAGTATTTATTTATTTGGACACAGGGTCTCTATAAATAGCCGTGGCAATCCTAGAAGTTGCTATATAGACCAGACTGGTCTCAATTTATTATGAAAGGTAAGTTGAAGTTGAATTCCAGCTGTACGTCTACGCTTGAGGACTTCAGAGAGGAAGTACATTTAGAAATTTTTACTTCATTCAACTTTTTGAAGTATACATTTTTGCCTGCAAATTTCCTTTTTTCTCTCTTTCTTTCTTTCTTTCTTTCTTTCTTTCTTTCTTTCTTTCTTTCTTTTTTTTTTCTTCAAGACAGAGTTTCTCTGTGTAACAGCCTTGACTGTCCTGGAACTCACTTTGTAGACCAGGCTGGTCTTGAACTCAAAGAGATCTGGCTGTCACTGCCCAGTGGGTATCTCCTTTTTTTTGTTTTTCTTTTTTTTATTTTTCTTTTATTCTTTTATTAGTTCAAATTAGGAACAAGCTTGTTTCACATGTCAATCCCTTCTCCCTTTCACTCCCCTCCCCCGCAACATCCCACCTGCCCCTAGCCATCCCCCCTCCACTCCCCAGGCAGGGTAAGGCCCTCAAAAGGGGCTCCCCAAAGTCTACCACATCATCCAGGCCTAGGCCCTTACCCATGTGTCCTGGCCAAGAGAGCATCCCTTCACATGGGATTGGCTCTCAAAATCCCTTCTTTTTTTTTTTTAGACCTTACATATTTAATACAGTGCATTACCCCTGTACAAATGTAAAAAAATTAAGTTCAACATTTCTAGACCAATATGGCTGTGAATTTTTGTACAATGCCAACTCAACACGGTAAACTGGGATACTTTTTTCCAAAGTTGACAGCACAGCTAAAGTTTCCAAAAATTCAAATTATATATGTATATATATATGTATATAAAAAGACCAATAATGGCAGTACGTTATGCATCAATAGCAGCAACAGCTTTTCCAGGTTCTACAGTCATTTGAACAAAATTGTAGAGACATCCAGCACACTCCATTAAAAAAAAAAAAGTAAAAAACAAAATCCCAGAAAACAGCACAGTTCTGTTACTCTTGTGGTACCTGGCACCATTTTTTTTTTTTTTTAAATTAGCTTCTCAGTCATCATCTGGAAGGAAACCATTCTGAGCAACATTATTAAAAACAGCTCTGATAGGGGCTGGAGAGATGGCTCAGAGGTTAAGAGCACCGACTGCTCTTCCAGAGGTCCTGAGTTCAATTCCCAGCAACCACATGGTGGCTCACAACCATCCGTCATGAGATCTGGTGCCCTCTTCTGGTGCAGATATACATAGAAGCAGAATGTTGTATACATAATAAATAAATAAAATCTTAAAAAAACAAAAAAACAAAAAAACCCCCAGCTCTGATAAAGTGCGATCACTACTATGTATCATAAAGCAGGTCCACATAAGAGTGAGTATATATCATGTTTGTCTTTTTGTGATTGGGTTACCTCTCTCAGAATGGTTTCTTCAAGTCCCATCCATTTGCCTGCAAATTTCAAGAGTCCATTGTTTTTTTTCTGCTGAGTAGTACTCCATTGTGTAAATGTACCACATTTTCTCTATCCATTCTTTGGTTGAGAGGCAGCTAGGCTGCTTCCAGTTTCTGGCTATTACAAATAATGCTGCTATGAACATGGTTGAACAGATGTCCTTGTTATATGAATGTGCTTCTTTTGGGTATACGCCTAAGAGTGGAATTGCTGGATTTTTGGTAGACTCATTCCCATTTTCTTGAGGAGTCGCCATACTGATTTCCAAAGTGGCTGTACAAGTTGGCACTCCCACCAGAAGTGGAGGAGTGTTCCTCTTTCTCTGAATCCTCTCCAGCATAAACTGTCATTGGTATTTTTGATTTTAGCCATTCTGACAGGAGCAAGATGGTATCTCAGAGTTGTTTTGATTTGCATTTCCAGGTGTCTCCTGACCTCAAACTCAGGATAATTCAGGGTGACCTAGAACTGCCTCCACTTTGTGAGTGCTAGGATTTATAGGCATTTGCCATCATGTCCAGTTTCAGTGATGTAGGAGATTGAACCTAAGGCTAGTGTGTGCTAGACAAGCACTTTACCAGCTCCCTAAGGTGTATTTTTGTTGTGTTGTTGTTGGTTTTTCGAGACAGGGTTTCTTTGTGTAGCTTTGGAGCCTATCCTGGCACTTGTTCTGGAGACCAGGCTGGCCTCGAACTCACAGAGATCCACCTGCCTCTGCCTCCCGAGTGATGGGATCAAAGGCGTGCGCCACCAACGCCCTGCCCTAAGGTATATTTTATTGTTATCTAATTCACTAAAGTGACAGTTCTGGCAGAGCTCTTGAGTAGTACTCAGAAGGCCCTCCAATTGACTGACCAGTTCCATACAACCCTCCCTCCAAAATAATAAAAATGTAAGTAAATAAAGTGCAGTTCAGGGTTTGATAATATAGATGTGTAGCTGTGTTGGTTAGCTGTTATTAACTGGAGTCACTTGGGAAGAGGGAATCTAATTGAGGAATTACCCAAATCAGATTATTTTGATTGATGATTTATGTGGGAGGGCCCAACCCATTGTGGAGTTGCTTTTTGGCTGTATATGAGAGCTAGCGGACATTCCAAGTGGTGGTGCACACCTTTAATCCCAGAACTCTGGAGTCAGAGGCAGGTGGGTCTAAGGCCAGCCTGATCAACAAAGGAAGTTCCAGGACAACCAAAGCTGTTACACAGAGAAACCCTGTCTCAAAAACAAAAAACAAAACAAAAAAAAAAAAACAAAAAAAAACCAACCGAATAAATAATAACTGGAGAGTTTACTGAGCATGAGCAGAGAGCCAGCCAGTAGCAGTGTTCCTCTGGTTCTGCTTCCATTCTTCCCTCAGTGATGGACTGAAATAAACTGTTCTCCAAAGTCTCTTTTAGTCATGCTATTTATCATTAGCAACAGAAAGCAAGCTAGAGCAGCGGCCATCCTCCTGGATAATTTCAGAACATTTCCATCATCTCAAAAGGAAACGCTTATACATTTGTCACTCACCACATTGCCCCTTCTTGTCTCTCTGTATGTAGCCTCCCCGACTCTAGGCTTTGCTATAAATAAAGCCCTGATAATAAGTGTATGGTCTTTTATCTTCAGCATCTCACTTAACTGCAATATTTTCCTTTTTTTTTTTTTTTTTTCTGTTTTTCTGAGACAAGGTCTCTACATAGTCCTGGCAGTCCTGGAACTTGCTATTGTAGACCAGACTGGTCTGGAGATCTACCTGCCTCTGCCTCTAGAGTGCATCACCATGCCCAGCTCTTACCATAATATTTTCAGAGTTTACCAATGCTGTAGAGTATGTCACAATTTCTTTCTTTTATGGCCCAGTTATCATCTATAATATGAACATATTTCATTTTTAATGTTTTTCTTAGACAATTTGGGTTGCTTTTTCCATTTCGAATACTGACTATTATATAAACATGCAAAATCTCTTTGTGGACACACGCATTTACTTAACTCATAAGTGTGAGTCAGATTACGTAAGTCTGCTGAAAATGAGCTTACCAATGATGAGTGCATATGTACTTTTAAAACTTTAGCCACTTGGATATGGGTTTATTTGGGGGGGATAAGAATTGATTGCTCTGAAAATTGGTTGGTACTCTAAAATTGATGGTGGAATGTATGTGTATTTACTACACTGTTAGCTCTTACCAGGCCAATATACTAACTTTTTTAAGACAGGGTTTCTCTGTGTAACCCTAGCTATTCTGGAATTCTTTTGTAGACCAGGCTGGCCCCCAAGGTCAGGGATTTGCCTGCCTCTACCTCCCAAGTGCTGGGGTTAAAGGTGTGTGCCACCTTGCCCATTTATACAGTAACTTTGATAGCATGAAAATAAGACCTTTGTTCTTTGTTAGATATCTCAACTTTGAAGGTGTTTTTGAAAAGCATGCTTTTGCATATGTATGTGTGTATGTGTTTGTGTGTGTGTGTGTGTGTGTGTGTATATATATATGTGTATATCCTATACATATAGACCCATTTGAACTATTTAAAATTTTGTTTAGTTTTTAACAAAGTGAAAGTTCATGACCAATAAATACTGTATTAATAGATTTGTGAAATTACAAAATTGTATTAAAGAAACTGATACCAAGAGTTGTCTAGAGCACTAATTTTTTTTTTTTTTTTTTTTTTTTTTTTTTAAGACAGGATCTCACTGTGTAGCACTAGCTGGCCTGGAATTCACTATATAGACCAGACTGGCCTCAAACTTGCAGAGATGTATCTGTCTTTGCCTACCCAGTGTGGGGACTAAAGGCATGTTCCACTACATCTTACAGCACTACTTTTTGTGACAGTAAATCAATGAATTTCCAAGTAGAATGAACTAGTAAATGAAGGTTTTGTCCTTAGTACTTTTTTGTTTTTTTGAGACAAGTTTTCTCTATGTAGCCCTGGCTGTCCTAGAGCTAACTCTGGAGACCAGGCTGGCCTCAAACTCACAGAGATCCACCTGCCTCTGCTTCCCAAGTGCTGGGACTAAAGGCCTGTGTGCCACCATCACCCAGATTCCTTAGTTACGGCATCAGTGTCCACTATGATGTTTTCCTTTGTAAGAGAAGACCTAAGGGATGAAGTAGACAGAACTGATCTGAAAGTATTGCTGTGTTGTATAGCAACTAGTAAATGAACCTCATTTGTTCCATTGGGAATTCCTAAGTAATAGGCTGTTCAGATATCTGACTTTCCCAAATAAGTAGTTTGCTCTTCAATGGTGTGTGTGTTGTGTAAGGTGCATTTAGGTGACTGTGTAGGTCTATGTGTCTGTGTGTGCATGCAGATGTCGGCATGGGGGTGGTCACTGGGTGTCTTCCTCTACTGCTTTTATGTCTTGACATGGGGCACCTTGCTGAACCGGAAGCTTACTCTTTTGGCTAGGCTGACCAGCAGCTCTGGGGATTCATCTTTTTTTTTGTCCCCTACTGCTGGGCTTATGTACATGTGCAGCCATTCTGGCTTTTTGTGTGGGTGCTGGAGATTCAAACTTAGGTTGTGCAAAGCAAGCACTCTCATACCACTAAGCCATCATCACTCTGGCCCACTTCAGGGGCTTTTCATTTGGAACATAGATTCTGAATGTAACTCAGTCTTTTATTTTATTTGTTCCCTTTTGAGAAATTGTTTCATTATCTAGCCCAGATTGGCTTTGGAGTAGAGACCCTTCTACTTCAGCCTCCCCACTAGTGGGGATGCAAGCCATCACCATTACACTTGGGTCAGTTTTTTTGGTTTTGTGACATCTAGATCAAATCCCAGGGCTTTATGTTTATTAGGCAAGAACTCTACCTATGAGCATTGCCTTGATTAGTGTTTAGGTGCTGTATTGTTTTGGAGGCTTACTAGATGGTCTCCAAATTCTTCCCTTTACAGCATGAAAGGTTTTTGTTATTTTTCTTGTGAATCTAGCAAATATTTATCATAATAATCTGTATGTTTGGTAGTAGCCCTTTCCTTCCAACTCTGATTTGTCTTTTAAATATGTGCACACAGACACACACATTTGGAGTGGGGGCTAGAGATTGAATCAAGGGTCTTATACTCTTCACTGAGCTTACACCTCCTGGTTACCCTTTAAATATTTATAGCACACATTGAGGACTCAGGTAACCTAACTTGTATTATGTGCAAATAAGAACCTTGGGGCATGAGATCCTCAGACTTGTGTTTTTGTATTTCAGTAATTTTGTCTCTGTTTATTTGAAAGTTTCCAACTCCATTAAAAGCTGGTGGATAGTTTTATCAAGTACATGTAGCTTGTGATGGAATCCCTTGGAAGATTTAGATCCTTTGCTTTTTGTCTTACTGCTTTTAAATCTATATGACAATATTGTTTTTTGCTTGTTACAGACTAATGATGATGGTTAGCTGAAAGAATATTCTCATTTTGACTGGAAAAATGGCTTGGAAAACACCATGTTAAAAAAAAAAAAGCCACACAAAGACTGAAGTTAGAGAATAACATTCTTAAATATGAAACATGTTGAAGCCCCCAAAGAAATGTTGGATTCATAAGAGACTATAGTTTTATACTTTTCTTCATAGATAGAAATGGATATTTAAAACATGTCTTATATAACATTTTAATTTGTTGTATGTGTGGCAAAGCACTTGATGTTTACAAGCTGAGAGTTTACTAGAGATTACTTCAGCTCAATTTGAAGTTCCGGTTTCCTGTTTTTGGTGAGCTGTTGAAAACAGACTTCCCATCCTGTGATACTTACTCATAGCATTGTTTTTATATCCAACAAATATTTAATTCTCAATTGTATTTTCATTTAAGAAAATTAAAAACTTAAGGCATAAATTTGGGAGTTGTTAGGCTTAGTTTATGGGTCTATTTTACAGGTTAAAGGACATTTTTGGTAATTCTTTTGTGATGACTTAACAATGTTGAACTTACAGGGCTACCTAGTGTAAAGATTTTCAAGAATTATATATCTGTAATTCTACTAATATTTTATTAGTTGGGGATAAAGCAAAAGCCTGTTTCTTATCTTTTCTTAAATTTTTGTTTATGGAAATAAAAACTTAGGGGTGGAGAGATGACTCAGCAGTTAAGAACACTAGAGGACCTGGGTTCAATTTGCAGCACCCACATGGCAGCTCACAATTGTCTCTAACCCCAGTTCAAAGGGATCTGACACCCTCACACAGACATATATGCAGGCAAAGCACCAACACACATAAAATAAATCATTAAAAATGATTTTTTTAAGTTTATTGAAAATTTGAATAAGAGTTACAAAATATTTCGTGATGTTTAGAACTTATATCATTAGTATGCTGTTGTGACTCAAAAGTCTGGATTTATTTTGCTTACTTAGTTTTTTTTTTTTTTTTTTTGGGTGTTGTTTTGTTTTGGCAAGGTCTCTTGTAGTCCTGGCTAGCCTAACTTTATATGTAGAGCAGGCTGGCCTTGAACTCATAGAGATCCAATTTTCTCTGTCTTTCAGAGCTGTGATTAAAGGTGTGGATCACCATGCTGTGCTGGGATTTAGTTATTTTAAAGCATAAACTCTTGGGTTAAATAATCCAGAATCTCTTGATATGTGTAATGGGGTTTTGTAATATTTTAAAAGGTCCGATTTTATATTTCCTAAACTGTGGTGTGTTTCGTAAAATTTCAGACTTAATTTTATTGAATACTTTTTGCATGTTTATACAATGTGTATAGTAAATTATAAATGTTATCAAAGATATGGAGTTACTTTGATAGTATTTAATCATTTAATAATTGTTAGCTTAAGGAAAAATGGTTTACTAGATTCTAAGAGTTGTATAATAATGTAGCATTATTGTACTGTCACATTTTTTTATGTCTGCTTTTGTTTTTCTTTTAAATTTCAGGGGGAAAAAAATAATGGCTTTGATGTTCTCTACCATAATATGAAACATGGACAAATAACAACTAAAGAACTAGCAGATTTTGTTAGAGAAAGGTAGGTATTTTTATAAGTGGTTTAAGAACGTACTAATTTAAATTTTAGAATATGAATAATTGTAAAAGTTTTAGTTGGATTTAAATAATCAAATTTCACTTTTTTTTTTTTTTTTTTTTTAACTCTTGAGACAGGATTTCTCTGTAGCTTTGGAGCCTGTCTTGAAATGCAGTTTTTTAGACCAGGTTGGCTTCAAACTCACAGAGATCTGTCTGTCTCTACCTCTGCTTCCCTAGTGCTGGGATTAAAAGTGTGCGCCACCACCGCCTGACTTCAAAATTCCCTTTTTAAAACATAATTATATATTTTTAAAATTTATTTATTTATTTTTTCCAGACAGGGTTTCTCTGTGTAGCTTTGGAGCCTGTCCTGGCACTCGCTCTGGAGATCAGGCTGGCCTCGAACTCACAGAGATCTGCCTGCCTCTGCCTCCTGAGTGCTGGGATTAAAGGTGTGCTCCACCAACGCTCAGTTTAAAAACATAATTATATTTTAAAGGAGTGTTTTACAAACTTTTATCATCTCTACATTGAGAGCTGATAAATTGGATCCAAGTGGCATTTTTAAGTCCTAGTAAATTACTGCTTTATAATATAGATATACATTGTGCATTGAATATGTTAGTGAAATAATATAATAAAACAAGAATTTCATAGGTTGAAAAATTGCTATTTCTTTAGGCAAATATGCTTAAAAGTTTTGAAAAGACTCTCCCATTAAAATTTTTACTGGAAAGTCTTGTGGTTTTGAATGCTACAAATTTAACTTATAAACTGTGATTTTCTTTCAACTTTTATAATATTATAGTCAATTTAAAAATTATTAGAAGTTAGTGTAATTTGACAGTGACAGAGGTACTTTTATATTTTGGCTCTCTACCCCCCATTTTATTTTATTTTATTTATTTATTTATTTATTTATTTATTTATTTATTTATTTATTTATTTATTTATTTTGAGAGTCTCACTATGTAGCTCTGGTGAGTCTATAACTCACTATGCACACCAGGTTGGCTTGGAACTCAGTTCTGCCTGCCCTTGCTGCCTGAGTGCTGGAATTTAAGACCTTCGGGAAATACAGATCCTGTTCCCTCTTCCCCCCAACCAAAGTGTGAATTAGCTCAGGCTAGCCTTGAATTCTCTCTGTAGCTAAAGATAACCTAGATCCTCCTGCTTCAGCCATCCCGGCACTCTACTACAGGCGTATACCACCGTATCTGCTTGTTAATGCTACTTCTTAGCATTGTTTTGTGACTAGCTCCACTTTGCTTTTTTGTTTTGTTTTGTTTTTGTTATTTTGTTTGTTTGTATTTGTATGAACACATTTAAAATCTTTAGATTATATAGGGACTTTGGCCTTAAATATTATGTTCTTTACAACATAGCTATCTCATGTGCTGGGCACTTGCTTGCATTCTGAAGATACAGTTGCAAATATACATCTTCTTTCATGGAGTGTATGGGAAGGGGGATATAAATGATTTTATGTGGAACTAGTTCCTCTGCTTCCCCCCTTTCTCCTGGAGAGAAAATTTCAGATACTTGGAGCTCTAGGTAAAGGCTGTCCTCCTCCTGGCTTCTGCATCAGCAGGAATACAGGAAAGCACAATATCATTGACTCATCTCCCGGACTTTCTTCTTACCCAACATTTTTCACTGTTATCACTATATACTGTGAGAGCTCTATTTTTGTTGGTCACTGGGAGTCTAGTACTAGTGCGGTGATTTCTTTACTTAGAATGCAGTCCTTTCTGTGGAGAGTGGGGCAACCTTTCCTCCATACTTTATAATCATGTTTGATATTTGACTCTTCGTTCTGTTTTTTTTTTTTTTTTCTTTTTCTTTTTCTTCTTTTTAAAGACAGGGTTTCTCTGTGAAGCCCTGGCTATCCTGGAACTTACTTTGTAGATCAGGTTACAAACTCAGAGATCTGCCTCCTTCTGCCTCCCATGTGCTGGGATTAAAGGTGCATACCATGACAGGCTTGACTCTTACTATAATGAAAGTGCTCAGTGGTGAAGATTCTTTGTTTTTCATTTTCCTTTCCTTTCTTTTCCTTTTCTTTTCTTGTGTGTGCTCTGGTTCTATTTATTTATTAAAGCATTTGGCACTGAGTAAGCCTTTATTAAAGGATGAATCTGCAGTTTCATTATCTTGGTTCAGTTTGTTTGTATTTTTGTCTGACCAGCAGTTACTCCTAACTAGTTCATCTGTTTTGATTCTTGTTCTATAAATCATTCACTATTTTGTAGCTGGAGGGTATTTTTCGTTTTTTTTTTTTTTTTTTTTTTTTTGTATTTATTTTCCTTTCCTTTTACTTTACCACAGTAAAAGCTGAGAAGTTTTACTTCTCAGAAAACTTCATTATGGGCTGGACAGTGGTGTTGCACAACTTTAATCCCAGCATTTGGGAGGTAGAGGCGGGCAGATCTCAATTCAAGGCCATGCAGGTCTACAGAGTGAGTTCCAGGACAGCCAGGGAAGCCCTGTCTCAAAAAAAGTGTAACACACAAACAAACAAAACAACAAGCCCCCCCGCAAAACAAAACAAAACAAAACAAAACACTTCATTATGGAAACACATTTCATTTTTGTTGTGCTTTTTTTCTTACTGTTTTTAAAATTGTTTATTTAATCTTTATGGGTATTTTGTTTTTATGTACATCTGCATCATATGCATGGTGGTACCTGAGGAAGCTCCAGAAGAAGGCATTGGATCCCCTGGATTGGAATTACAGATTGCTGACTTTAAACTGCCATGTGGATGTTGGGAATCAAACCTGGGTTCTGGAAGAGCAGCCAGTGCTCTTAACTACTGAGCCATCTCTCCAGTTCCTTTAACTTTTCTGTTTGTTTGTTTGTTTGTTTTGAGACAGGTCTCACTATGTAGCTCTGGCTGTTCTGTAATTCACTGTGTAAACCAGGTTGACTTCTGCCTCCCCAGTGCTGGAATTAAAGGTGTGAGCCACCACACGTGGCTCCTCCATTTACCTTTTTGTTGTGAAACTTCTGAAAGCTGTTATAAACTTCAAAGTAGGGAGCTTTAACTCAACAGTATTTAGTGTTGTGAAGAAATTTCTTGACAGCAAATTATTTCTGTAGGTTCCAAGTTTGTATCTCAAAATGGCTAAGGACTTAAATAATCATTGTTTTCTAATAAAATTTATAATACATTAAAATATTACATAATATCTGATCCAGTTAATTTGTCTAAGCCATATTACTTATTCCTCCACATTTGTAGTATTTTTTAACAAAACTACCTGTTCTCTGTCATGGGTAATTGTTGCTTTGTGGTTTTTTTTTTTGTTTGTTTTAGTTTTGTTTTTACTTTTGTGGCTCTGGAGTTTGAGTCTAGAACTTTGAGCACATGAAGCAATCATTCTACAACTGAGCTACATCAATCTCCATTGCTCCTCACTGTTTTGATAGAGATTTTTAAAAAAATATTTATTTATTGTATGGGTAGGAGTAGGAGTGCTTTGACTATATATGTGTATATGTGTCTTGTGTCTGTGTGTGCACCAGAAGATGACTTGATCTCCTAGAACTGGAGTTAGGGATGTTAGAATACCTAGGCAAGTAAATCAATCCCTCTGAACCTTAGTTTCCCAACTTTTATTTATTTATTTATTTGTTTGTTTGTTTATTTAGTGCACAGTGTTCTGTCTGCATGTATCCCTGCAGGCTAGAAGGGGCACCAGATCTCATAATGGATGGTTGTGAGCCACCATGTAGTTGCTGGGAATTGAACTCAGGACCTCTGGAAGAGCAGTCGGTGCTCTTAACCTCTGAGCCATCTCTCCAGCCCAGATCTCTGAGTTTTATAGAGAGAGTTCCAAGATACCCAGGGCTACACAGAGAAACCCTGTTTCAAAAAACCATGAAAACTAATGTATTAACTTTTAAAGATGATAAAAGTACTACTCATAGCATTATTTAAAAATATAGAACAAAGACATTTTTTTGTTATTGTCTATTTGTTTGAGGTATTGTCTTGCTGTGTTTCCCAAGCTTTCTTAAATTTATGATCTGCCTTAGCATACTGAATAGTGGAGATTATAGGTGTGTGTGTTCATGGCCGATGCTTAAATGGATAGAGGGACAGAATAAAATCACAGTGAGGGAGCATTTGGTTAACACTTTCTAAGCAATTTTTTTTTCTTTGTGTGTATATGACAAGCAAGAATTTGAAGATGAATGTAGAAATTGGGAGTTGAGGTGATGTAGATGGCTAAGTATAGTTAGGCTGGGAGTGTTGGCTGCTCTTCCAGAGGATTTGGGTTCAATTCCTAGCACCCACATAGTGCAAGAGCAGTGTAGAACCATCAAAATAAATAGACAGATAGGGATGGGTGTAGATTATTCCACTATTAAAGTTAGCATACAATAGAGAAGGGCTGGGGAAGTTATGGAAAAGGTAAAGGTGTAGCATTTAGAGATTATGTGTATAGGCCAATCTGTGTGATTTTTCCCCCCTCACACCAGTATTTATTTTATATGTAACAACACTAATTTGTGTGTTTTTTTAATTTTTGAATTTAATGGCTTTGACTGGTTTCTTAGTCTCAAATCTTCATGCTGTTGGTAATTAAACACTATCTAGTTTGAAATACTTAATATTTTACATCTATTTTTAAAGTAAATTAAACTCTGAGGTTCAGGACCTCAGAATTGCTGTTGATTTACTTTTGTGCAAATGATTGTCTTAGGCTCATTATTAAATTATTTTGATTACACCTTTATTTATTTTGTGTGCAAGCGTAGGGGTGGAGGTTAAAGAACATCTTACAGGATTTAATTCTCTCATTCTACTATGTGGGTTCCAGGGATTAATTCAGGTTGTCAAACGTGGTGGCAGATATATTTAGCCATTGAGCCATTTTACCAGTCCAGGTTCGTTATTTTAAATATGCATCACAGTGTTAAGTAATAATAAAACTCTATTGAGTATGTTGAATACAGGGGCTTGTCTTATTGCTCAGGCTGGGATTAGTATTTTTTTTTTATTTTAATAAATTGAATTATATCCCATGTAAGTCCCTTCTCCCTCTCCCTCCCCTCACCCCCCAGGCTGGGATTATTAAACTCAGCTGTGTTTGAACTTGTGATTTTCTTGCTTCAGCCTCCTCAGTGCAGGGATTATAGATATGTGTCACCATGCTTGGCCTTGCTGGTTCTATTGTTGTTGCTGCAATATTTTATTAGTTATTATTGTTAATTTCTAAGTGTACCTAGTTTATAAATTAATTTGATCATAGATGTATGTATATGGGCAGATTAGTTACTCATACTTGACTCATCACTATGACCACATATTTAAGAAAAGCAATATAAGAAAAGGTTTATTTTGGCTCACTATTTGGTTAGTTATTTGTATTGCTTTGAGCCAGAGGCAAAGCCAGTTATCACAACAGTGAGAAAATGTAGCAGGGACTGCTTACCTTAGGACCACCAGGAAGCACAGAGCCAGATAAACAGGCTAAGAGTGAGGTCTGTCTTCCCAGGATGCACAGTTCCTCCAAGTGGACCCCACCACTTGATTTTTACCACTTTCCAGTAGTGTGACCAGATTATGAATCCACCACAGGATCCGTTACTTAGGGCAGAGGTCTCATAACCTCATGCCCTCTCAGTGATTAGGGTAACCAGCTGGAGACCAAATCTTCAACATAGGAGCTTTTTTGGGGACACGCCATATCTAAGCCATAACTATAGAGTTTAACACTGTCCATGATTTTTGACATCCACTGGGACTCCCTGCTGATTTTTACCATGTATTTTGAGGCATGCTGTCATTTCTGCATTTTTAATCATATTTTGGAACTTTGCTATGTTTGACTTGCTAAACAATAGATATTATAATACAGTAATTTAATTTAACAGAGCTACAATAGAAGAAGCTTATTCCAGATCAATGACAAAACTAGCGAAATCTGCAAGCAATTATTCACAGCTTGGGTGAGTTAATTTTCTGACTGTTTTTCAGTTGTTTCCCTTCCTCCCTCCTTCTCTCCTTCCTTTCCTCCCTCCCTCTCTCCTTCCTTCCCTCCCTCCTAAAATTTTTTCTGAGACAGGGTTTTACCATGTTGTGTAACCCTGGCTATCCTGGATCTCACTCTGTAGGCTAGACTGTCCTCAAATTAATAGAGATCTGCCTGCCTCTGCCTCCTGAGTGATAGGATTAAAGGCATGCATTACCACTGTCCCGCTGAAATTTCTTAAATAAGTCTATAAAAATTGCATGGCCTCTCTTATTTGGAACCTAGCCAATAAAGTAAGTGTGTGTGTGTGTGTGTGTGTGTGTGTGTGTGTGTGTGTGTTTGTAAACAAATGTACACATATGTACTTAATAACATGTATTATTATTAGGGGAATGGTGAAAGACTAACTGCAAACATGAATTATTGAAGAGAATATAAAGCTAATAGTTTTTCAGATTCTAACTTCTAGAGAACCCAAGGTTCTCAGCACCTACATGTGGCTCACAACCACTTGTAACTCCAGTTCCAGGGGACTCAGTGTCTTCTGGTCTCCATGGGCACCAGACACTCGCACATGTAATGCAGTCGGACATGCAGGCACAGCACCCACACACATACAAGGAAAACAAAAACATTCTTTTGTGTAGACTGACAGGAAGGTAGGACAGAGGGTGCCTTTGTGGACTCAGTTCTCTTCTTTCTATCTTTACATGGATTTCAAGGACTGAACCCAGTTAATGGGTTTACAAACCAAGTGCCTTTACCCACTGAGCCATCTTGTTGGACTCAAGAAACCTATTTTTAGAGAAATTTTGTATTGAATCCATTTTTGGTGAAAAGAATACATTGGTAAAGGTACACTGCCTTATCTGTCTTGTAAATTCTTGACTAGTTTATCAGGCTTACAGAAAGTGAAGTCCATGTATTTTCAGGTATTTTTTTTTTCTCTTGAAAATTTCCATGTAACCACTGTCAGATTTAATACTGATTGAAATTCAGAGTAAAATATCATAACAATCCTAGTCTAAGGACTTTAATTAACCTCTGAACTTCTTTCTTTATAATTGCATATCATGATTACTCCAGCTAACTTTTCTACTGGTTAGGAACTATAGCACTTGGCCTAAGAGTCCATGTTAGAATAAGTCATTGTATTCTCTACCCTCTTGCGTGAATGGCAGTTGTTGCCATTGATTTTCTATTAGAAGTTTTATTGTTGAGACTTTTTTTTTTTTTGAGACAGGGTTTCTCTGTGTAGCTTTGGAGCCTATCCTGGCACTCGCTCTGGAGACCACGCTGGCCTCAAACTCACAGAGATCTGCCTGCTTCTGCCTCCCGAGTGCTGGGATTAAAGGCATGCTCCACCAACGCCCGGCTTATTGTTGAGACTTTTAAAGCAAATACTTGAGCACAGAATTATCTGTCTTTAGAATATTCTACACTGACCAGCCTGGTTTCAACTAATCTTAGAAATTTTAGTGCTATCCATGGGATGGTAAGTATAGAAGTCCTTGGATGTATTTGAGCCTGCTGAATATTTTAAATCTTTACTATTGAGAAAAAGTCAGAGGAAAATATGTCACACATTCTATACACTGTGGTAGAAAAGTGATAGTAAATTAAGTACACAGGTAAAGGTTTCAGATTGCTGCTGTTAAATAATTTGTGTGAAATTTTTGAAGGTACAAAGAAATCACATGTAAAAATTGATTTTTGCTTATTTAAATTCACAAGAGAAGGTTTTATTGTTACCTTTATTATTGTGGCATTGGGAGTCAAACCCAGGGTCTCTTATATGTGTGGCAAACACTCAGTCTTTGAGATGTCTCCAACCCTAGAGAAACTTATTATTATTCTTTTTAGTTAATTTATCTTTATTTTATGTGGATTGGTGTTTTTCTTGTGTGTATGTACTTTGTGAGAGTTTTGGAACCCCTAGAATTGAAATTACAGATAGTCTTGAGCTGCCATGTGGGTGCTGGGAATTGAACCCGAGTCCTCTGAAAAAGCAGCCAGTGAGCCATGTCTCCAGCCCCAAGAAACTTTATTTTTGATGAAGCATCTTTAATGGGATACTAATAGTTTGAAAGTGTGATAAATTAACTTTTAACATTAGTTGATCATAGAAAGGCTTATGATGTGTCTGAATACAATTAAATGTCAGGAGCTATGAAGACCTGTGACATAAAATGAACCAAGTTTTGTGTCCCTGTGGATCAGAGATATTTTAAATAAGTTACCAAGGCCAGACATACACAGTCAGTGAGTCATTTCACTATTTTAATTCCATTGTTTCTACCTAAAGAAGATTGCTGAATATAGCATTATTGATTTTATTGGGTTCAATTTAGAAGCTTAAACTTCACTTTTTATTTTTATTATGGCATGTGGGGATATGTGTGTGACTAGACACACCTGTGCTGTGGCACACATGAGTAGCAGATCAGAGGACAACTTTTGGAAGTCAATTCTTTCCTTCTGTGGTGGGCTCTGGGAATTAAATGCGGGTCATCAGGTATAATGGCAAGCATGCTTTTACTTATTGAGTCATCTCACCAGCTCTTTATTTTAATAAATTATCCTCATATTGTGTTTTTCCCTTAGAACATTTGCACCAGTGTGGGATGTGTTCAAAACATCTACAGAGAAATTAGCAAATTGTCATTTGGATCTTGTTAGAAAATTACAGGAATTAATAAAGGAAGTTCAGAAGTATGGAGAGGAGCAAGTAAAGTCTCATAAAAAGGTAACCTTTCTTGTTAAAGGATTGAGTGGTCACGTGGTAGGTGCTTTATAGCTCATTTTTATCAAACTATTTCTTATCAAACAGACTAAAGAAGAAGTTGCAGGGACCCTGGAAGCAGTCCAAGCCATTCAGAACATAACTCAGGCCCTCCAGAAGTCTAAGGAAAATTACAATTCCAAGTGTGTAGAACAGGAACGTCTGAAAAAGGAAGGAGCTACACAAAGAGAAATAGAAAAGGTAATTATAATAAAAATACCTCTATACTTCCAGCATACTCTCTTCTTCGTATGTGTGTAATATGTGTGTGTGGTGCATGTAGAGCTGATGGATGCACTTGTGAAGGCCAGAGGTCACTCTGTCCTCTGTCCCTTGCCCTTATTTTTTGAGGCAGGGTCTCTTACTGAACCTGGAGATAACTGAGCTAGACTGACTAGGAGGACATTGAGTCCCTACAATCCAAGAATCTCTACTATCTCCAGGACCAGGGTTACAGAAGTACACTACCATACCTGGCTTTTATGTAGATGCTAGGGACTTGAACTCAAGTCTTTATGCGTGAACTTTACTAAGCCATCGTCTCACCTCTGGATACTTATATAGTAAGATAATTGATGAAATAATTTAGTGTATTTAGAAAAATATAGACAATTAAAGACAAGCTTTAAGTGTGTGTTGTTCTGACCAACCAAATTTATGTTGCATTGCAGTGGACCATAACCCTTTTCCCTATTCTGTTTTAACTGAAAGCTGGTCTTTTTTCCTCCTGCCCCCCAACACCTTTTTTTTATTGTTTGTTTGTCTTTTGAGATAGGGTCTCTTTTTGTACCTTGGCTGGTCTGGAACTTGTAGACCAGGTTGGCCTCTGATCAGATCTGCCTGCCTCTACCTCCTGATTGCTGGGATTAAAGGCATGCACCACCATGCTTGGCCGTTTCCTCTTAAAGCAGCTCAACAATTCATTTATTTGATATGTATCTTTTAGAAATAACTTTGAGATTTTTGTAAAATATTTAACATATCTAGTTATAAAACCAAATGTATACTTTCTGATAAAAGTTAGATGAGAAAAAAAGAAAAATGATGGGATTTGGAGTAATAAGCTCCTTTAAAGTTTATATAATAAGTAAAAATTAAGAAGCATGAAAGAGATAGGGTACAATTAAATTTGTAGTTTGAAAACCTTGTGTTCCAGACACAACAGTTATAAATAAAATATAAAAAGAAAAGCCAAGTTAACTGAATTCAAAGGCAGAGTATGGTCTTTGGGGATCAGAAGCCCAAAATGGCATGAAAAGATGGTAACCAAAATTTGTTGGGCTCCAATTCCTAAGGTAGGCAGTGGAATTTAATGCTTACATGACAAAGGGGTATGGGTGTTCCCACCTTATGATGAATCATAAAGAACCTGGCTCACTGCTGAAAGCTATGTGAGTTAAACAATCATCTTAAGTCCAAAGACTATGGGAGATTGGGGTCTCGGAGACATAAACTGTACTTACATAATCGTGACCTGGAGTCAATCTGGAGAAACAGTCCATGACTCTTTTGGTCATATCCCTAATATTCTAAAAGGAAATTAAATCTTTCTTTTAAAAACTTATATTAAATTAGATCTTGGAGAGTTGGCAGTAGATAGCCTGAAAACTAGATGATTGGGTGTGAATGATGAAGTAACATGTTTGGAGGGTGTACTGCTTGTTGTATCCTGTGAATTGTTCTTACTTCTCATGGGGAGGGAAAGAAAGAGGGAAAACCTAAAACCCTCCCATTTGGAATGATCAAACAAGATTCTAGAACACATTTAAGAGACCTAATATGAGACTTGTCACTATTGCATTTAGTAAGACTAAGGATTCTCATTGAATGAAATTTAAATTTAAAACATATCACAACCAAAGCAGATGTTTGTAGTAGGTTGTGCAAAGAAATAAGTGAACATAAATAATACTAGAGAAGATTAAGAAATTAATGGAGGCACGATGAAACAAGATTTACTTGATAAAAACCAGCTAATTTTAAAACATGGAAATGAAAAAAATACTAAAAAAATTATTTTTAAAGCAATAGAGCTAAAGAAGTTATAGTTAAATAAAAAGTTTGGAAGATGGGTGCTTTGAATATTTACTCTTTATCTAAAATGTTTGGAACAGAAAGTCAGACTTTTGGATCTTTTCCAGATTTGGGGGTATTAATTTATTGTTAATAATATTAATAATATTTATTATTATTTTGAGACTGTTTCACTATGTATTCCTGGATGACTTAGAGCTCACTTCGTAGACCAGGTTGGCCTTGAACTTGAGAGATCCACTTGCCTGTGCCTCCCAATGCTGGGATTAATAACATGCACCAGTATGCCTGACTACATTTGTAGTATTTTTGAAAATGTATAGTAGGATAGTAGCAGGACCCAGTAACAAATTAAATGGTTTTGTTTACAATTTATTCATATGTATTAAAGAAAATTGCCCACAATGTTATAGTTATTTTTTGCATCTAAAGTCCCACTGGATTTTTCTACTTGTATTACCAAATTTGTGTCCTTGAAAGCTTTAGATTCTTAGGTCAGGGGTGCTTACCCTGTGTTAAGAGACCTTCCCAGAACATATTACAGAGAAATAAACTTACCCTCATTCATTTAATATAAATTTCTAAGGGAGTGAAAGAAATCCAAGGAATAGTATACAACTATTGCTTGGAGAATCAGTAGTTAAATCAGGAGTGAAGAAATTCGGTTGTCTTCAGTTTGAAATTAGACATAGTAAATAAATGTAGACTTAATCGACAGGAAAAAAGAAAATGAGAAAAGCTAGGTGTTTCTTTTCTCTCACATCTCTGATATCAGAATGCATATTCAGTTAATGGTTTTGTCTATTGTGTTGGTGATGCTTCATTGCTTGTGCAAACTTGACTGCATGATTGGACAGCTACATGGTAGCCCAAGCTAGTCCCAAACTGGCTATGTAGTCAAGGGATGATCTTGAACTCTTTATCTTCCTATCCTCCTGCCTCTACTTTCTGAGTACTGGGTTTCCAGCTATGTACCACCACACCAATTTGTACAGTGCTGGGGTTTGATTCCAGTGCTTCATGTGTGCTAGGCAAGAACTCTACTACCTGAGCCAGCCCCATACCACCCCTTACCAAATTCATATTATCTCTTCTAAGTAAAGACTATGTATAATTCTAGAAACTATTTAAGGAAGAGGAAATGCTGCCCCAAGAGCAGCCTTCCATCTCTTAAATTTTCATCTGATGTAAGGACTAATATTGAGACATAATTACCTAGTACACAGATCTTCTGTGTTGATTTCATTACTATTGGCTTGTAATAGTGATGGCAGTATTACTATTGTGAGAGGCCATCGTTACATTGTCTATAACAGCATGTATGTTTACTTGGAAAATTATTTGAATTTTTCAGTTTCTTAATATAATAAAAACATATTTACAAGGTTTATTTAGCTGTTAAGCTTTAGAATAAATTATTGCCTTAATGATTTGCTCAAGTATATTTTGTGATTGACTGCTAGATAATAATTTGTATTGAGTAGTAAATAAATGTTTTGGTTTCTAGCCTCTTGCTATGCTGTTGCATGGTTAAAAACTAAATATATGTTATCCCCTTCTGTCTTCAAGAAGCTTTCCTTTTGTTGGAGAGCTAAAATACATTATTAAATAGTATAGAGCCAGAAATTAGAGAAGAGAGTGGTGATTTGTAGGAAGAAAGGAGTAGTATTTTGTATGAAACTTGTGAAAAGGAAAAATTATGGCTAGGTATGTACCTCAATGATAGAGCATTTGCCTAGCATTGTGTATGTGTGTGTGCTTTCTTAATTTGTTTTTTTTTTTTTAAATACTTTTATGCAATATATTTTGGTTACATTTTCCCTTCCCCAACTCCTCCCAGATCCTTCCCACCTCCCTGCCCACACAATTTTGTTATTTTCTCTCTTAAAAAATTCAAACAAACAAACAAAAAACCCAGTAAGATAGAAACTGCCCAAATGAAACAAAAATCCCACAAAAATAAAACAGGAAGTTTGTTTTGTATGGGGCACAAAACCTTTTGTGGACCTGGTGTCTACTGCCCCTTCTTAGTTTTGGGATCTCATCTGGCCTGAACCTGTGCAGGTTTTGTGCTTGGTGCCACAGTCTCTGATTTCATATGTTCATTAGTCCTGTTGTGTTTTGAAGACATTTTCTTTAAGTCATCCATCATTTCAGGCTCTTTCACACTCTTTTCTTTTCATCCACATAGATCCCTGAGTTTTGAGGACCAGGATTTGATGAAAACATCTTATTTAGGACTTAGTGCTCCCAAGTCTCCCACTCTGCAAGTTGTCTAGTTGTTGATCTTTGTGTTCCCATCTACTTCAAGAAGAAACTTCTTTGATGTGGATTGAGCAAGGCACTGATTTATGGGTATATGCCATTAGGAGTAATTTTATTGCTATGATCCTTTAGCCAAATAATAGTAGTAGTTTTTTCCTCTAGGCCCATGACCTATCTCAGCTTCTTGGCCACTTTAACGGTGTCAGGTATGGGTTCCATCTCAGGGAGTGGGCCTTAAATCCAGTCAGAAAGTGGCTAGTTACTTATACAATATTTGTGCCACTAATAAATAGTATATCTGGCAGGTAGGTCTCTATAGGCAGTCTTAGGGTTTGTAACTGGGTGATCTTGATTAACTTCCTTTCTTGGAACTGTGGAGAATACCTTCTAGTACCATCAACACTACCCTGTAGTGAAACTTCTAGTTGAGTACTAGGTCAACTACTCCATGTTCATTGATATAAGTTAGTGTTGTCTTCAACAGTAGGGCCTTACCATCAGGTTATAGAGAGCAACCAATAGCCTTGGCAATAGCCTGTGATGTTTGGGGGTTTCCATGGGGCCGATTTTTTTTTTTGTTGTTGTTAATGTTTCAACAAGATACATCCCATTACTAGCACTGGAGGTTTTACTTGGTTTGCCTAGCATTTGTAAAACCCTTGGCTCAATTCTCTGGCATTTAAGAAGGAAAGAAAGATTATAAGAAAAATTCTATGAGGGCTTGGAGAGGTGGCTCAATTAGTGCTTAAGCATTAAGAGCGTTTGCTGCTCTTACAGAGGACCCAGGTTTAGTTCCCAGCACCTATATTAGGTGGCTCACAACCATCTGTACTACAGCTTTAGGAGATCTGATGCCTCTGCTCTCTACCAGTACCTGCAGTCTTGTTCACAGATGACTGACATGCAGACGTACACACCTACACATAAATAAATCTGAAGAAAGATTCCATGAAATGAATTGCTTTTAAAAGTATGGATGCAAAAATTAAAGTGTGGCTATGGTCATTTTTTAACTCTCTGTGTATGAATATCCTTTTAAATTATAAATTTCTCAATCATGTCTTTATTAGTATGTGACATATGAATTATTTAGCAAAATATAATAGCAGAATAAAAGAGACTTAGGATGAGGAACAAGGGAAGAAGGGTCTCCTAGTCAGGCTATATTGTTTGCTAAGCTGTTACTGTTAACCACTCCATGAACTGTAGACTTGGATGTTTCTTTTGAAATTAAAGATTTACTGAGAAGAAAATCCAAAAGGAAACCCAGATGACTATACCATTAGATTTTTCTTTTCTCTTTTTGGCTTTTTGAGTCATGATTTCTCTATGTAACAGCCCTGGCTGTCCTGGAGCTTTCTTTGTAGACCAGCCTGGCCTTTAACTCAAAAGATATTCACCTGCCTCTGCTTTCTGAGTGCATGGCGTGTACTGCCATGCCTGGCAAGATTTTTTTCTAAAATAAGTTTTAGCAAACATGGTTATATAGGGTTCCTGGGATGGGATGTAGTAAACTTTACAGAGACATTTTATCTAATAGTTATATTTGAATAGGGTCAGGATGCTTTTGAAAGTAGTATCAGATGGCTAGACAGTCAGAAATTTCTTTTAAAAAACTATAGGAGCAAAGTACAACTAAGGGTCTGGGGAGATATATGGCTGTGAGTTGGATTTCCAGCACAATCATCTGTACTCCAGCTTCAGGAGTACATTCTTTAGGAATGGGCAACTCTGTACAAGTCATTAACTTAGACATGCCTTTATATAACAAAAAAAATTAATGGTGTGTATTTTTTTATGATGTTCCTTGTTAGAACATCTAACAAAATAACAGCTGTTAACGGTTATTTTGCAAATTGGCCTATGTGCCAGATCCTTTCATAAGCATTAATTGTTTTTCCATTAATGTGTTTGTATCTGTGTATGTGTTGCAGTCTGAAGACAATATTCAGAAATCAGTTCACTCTTGTGTGGGTTTCAGAGTTGTCAAGTGTGGTAGCAGGTACTGCCATTACTTGCTGAACCATGACCATCTCACTAGCCTCAAGCACTTTATTTAATTATGTTTGGGTCACTAGTACAGCCTTAAAAATAGCTGGTATTGTTCCTGTTTTAGGAGTAAGAGAGCATTATAAAACTCAAATATAAAGTAATAAGGAAAGTAAATGGTAGCTCCAGAATTTAAACTAATTTTCCTCTGGCATCAAGGCCAGTTTTATTTACAGTACATGGTGGAATAGTACCCTGTATATACTTTATTTAAGAAGGCAGGAAAGGGTCTGGAGAGATGGTTGTGAGTTGGATTTCCAGCACCTATGTTAGGCAGTTTAGAATTGCCTGTAATTTTAGTTTCAGGGGATCTAAGTCATTCGTCTTCTGGCCTTGCTATACATTCACACATATGTGACAAATACATACACACCATAAGTAAAAATCTTATTTTAAAAGGCAGGAAAGCACATTACATTTGTGTTTAGTAGAATTTATTATTGAATTTTAGAGAACACAAGGTTATCTATGTAGAGAAGACCATGTGTATCTCTTGCCAATCTCGGCCCACAGCACAGGTAGTTTTTCTATTTCTAGTTCTTTTCCTGGAAACACAGCTAAAGATAATTACATATTGGCACTGATTGGCCCTACACAAATGTCCTGTTATAAAGCTTTTACTTGGCTCTTAGCATTACTTTAGATTCTTTAGCAGGATTTTTAATCATATGTCCCCCACACTGTAGTTTGATGAAACTTAACTTTGTTCTTACCAAGGACAGGCTTACCTAGCACATCCTGCTATTCGTTGCTCATCAGATCTGTTATCTCATCAAGATATTGAGGTATAGAATATGGAGGTATTTCTATATTGAAACCCTACAGTTTGTCCTTCATCTTTGAACTCATATTCTGCAACCCATCATCTTAGTCCAAGTTGATAAGCCATTAGACAGTAGGTATTTATTTTCTTTTCCCTGCTGCCTCCAGGGCTGGTCTTATGCTCCCAGACCCCCTGCCTTGGCCTGGTGCTCCTGTTGCCTACATACTACTGTTTAGAACAGTGAAGACTGACTGTAACTGTGTGTCTGCCCCAATACAGAGCTCATTAGGGTGTCTTTTTGTCAGAATGTGTCTCACCCGAGGTTTATATTGATTTCTGTGGTCTTGTTACTTTCTGATTTCTATTCATGTATGGATTATTTTCCAAAGTCCTTGAGGAAAATATGTCCTGTATAACTTTTTATGTTCTTCTCTTACTAATATTTAATTTTTTCAGTAACTGTTAAAATTAGAACTACATTATTATAGCGGGTTTTAGATCTTGAAAATATAGATCCTAGAAAATAGATAAAAATTAAAAATACATTTATTGGAACATCCTAGAAATTGAGAACTATCATGGCAAACTAGTCTTTCTAAGTTTGAGCTTGGTTTATAGACTTTAATCAGACATTAAATGAAATATGTGTGCATTAATGGGAAAGAACGAAGAGCCACTATTGTAGAAAAAGTGTGTCAGGTACTTCTGATTGGTGTACTTTTTTACATTGTCAAGAAGTTTCTCTTAGTTGTTGCTTATGGTTATACAATCTTGCTCTGGGCTGTAAAGTGGGTGTGTTGGAATTTTTTTGAACTACATTTCATTAGACAGAAAGAAGAGTCTGTGTTTAATTTCTGAGTTATTGTCTGCCCATAACAGACAGACAGTGATTAAGGCATGTACTAAAGGACTAAACTGTGTTGTGTATCATACCAAACCCTTAAAATGTACTTTCAATTTGGTATTTCATATTACCTTGCATTAAGAAAGGAAAATGGGCCAGGTGTTGGTGGCGCACGCCTTTAATCCCAGCACTCGGGAGGCAGAGGCAGGCGGATCTCTGAGTTCAAGACCAGCCTGGTCTACAAGAGCTAGTTCCAAGGATAGTCTCCAAAGCCAAAGAGAAACCTTGTCTCAAAAAACCAAAAAAAAAAAAAAAAAAAAAAAGGAAAATGTTTAACAACTATTTCATATGCTTTTGAGGGGTGGGCTCAAGAGCATGGTTGGTCTTGGCAGAGGACCCAGGTCTGATTCCCAGCACCTATATTGTATCTCACAGCCATCTGTAACTCTGGTTCTAGGAGATCTCATGTCTTCTTCTGCCCTCTGAGAAATGTATGTGGTTCACAGACTTTTGTGAAGGCAAACACTCATATTCGTAACATTGAAATAAATACTTCTCTTAAAAATGCTTTTGTTTTATTACAGGCAGCTGTTAAATCTAAGAAAGCTACGGATACTTACAAACTCTATGTGGAAAAGTATGCATTAGCAAAAACTGATTTTGAACAGAAGATGACAGAAACAGCTCAGGTTGGTTTTTTTTTTTTTTTAAGATTTTATTTATTATGTATACAGTCTTCTGCCTGCATGCTAGCAGGGGGCATCAAATCTCATTCAAGGTGATTGTGAGCCACCATGTGGTTGCTGGGAATTGAACTCAGGACCGCTGGAAGAACAGTTAGTGCTCTTAACCACTGAGCCATCTCCCCAGCCCTCAGGTTGGTATTTTTAGGCTTTGAGTTAAAGACAGGATGCTTATATTTGTATATATTGATTAAATAATAGAATGTTCTGTTTAATTTTTTTAACATTAGAAAAATTTTAAATGAACTATTTCAGTGCTGTAATATATAAATTATTAGCATCTTGTTTGGGAGATTGAGGGCCAACGTGCCAGAGTGCTTATGCTTGTTATACCAGTTAACTTTTCACATTACTGTGACCAAACACCTGAGAAAGGGCTGGATTTACCTTGACTCATGGTTTACATTTAATCCATCATAGAGAAAAAACAGAGACTATGAGGCTGCTTTCTTACATCTTAGAGGATTGGGAAGCAGAAAGTTTGGTCTAGAAGTAGAGCCAGCCTAGACTCCTCAAGCCCTGGCCCTATCTTCTACATCTACCAGCAAGGCACATTTGTCCAAAGGATTCCATGCTCTCTCAAAACAGTTCAGTCTTCTGGGGACCAAGTGTTCAAACACATGAGCCTGTGATGGACATTTCACATCCAGACATCATAAAGGTTTATTCAAATAAATAAGAAGAGCTGTTTAAAGATCATTGAGGAAAATGAAGGCATTGGTAGATAGTGAAGACAATACTGGTTGTCAGGCTTGAGTCTTGAGTTTGTGATTTACTTTGTGTAAGAAGAAAAATGGAAGATATTCAGTAATGAAGATACAGCAGTAAACAAAACAAATGAAAAAGCTCTGTTCTCATAGAACTTAAATTTTAGTGGAGGAAGATGATAGTGAAAATGTTTGTGCTCTTTTAACTTGGGATGAATTATATGTAATTTGGTTTTCTCCCAGCCCTAGTTGAAGGCTTATTTTAAGGTAGATGTACTTTATGAATCCTACCTAACATTTCTACTCCCACTCCTGCTTATGTTCTTAGCAACATTTAGACATCAGGAATTTAATTTCATCTAGTAGATAGCAACAGAACCCCACAGATCACAGTGACTTACCTTATATCATACTGCATACTCTTCATGTGGTGCTACAGCTCTGGGCCTGAGGCTAATGATGAGTTTTTGAAACATTTTAGTCATCATTTTTGAGGAGCTACATCATGGTGAAGTACACCGACCCCTTCACTTTTATTTGTTATTGTGTATTTTTCCACTGAAATGTAAATTATATGAGGTAGATTAATGTAAATGTAAATTATACAAGGACACTTTGTTTATTTCTATTTTCTCAGCAGTTAAAATAGTTTTTCTCTTTTGGTGGAAAGAGTATGTTAGAAATGAAAGAAAGTCTTGATAAATCTGAGACTTTGATTGCTAGTTAAATGAACAACTTACATCTCACAAACCTAAAGGTATTCATGCTTGTCTGCATGCATGCAGGTAATCACATCCATGTTTTCCTATGATTTCAAAGGCACTGTACTAGCTGCAGGGTGTATTCAGGTGACAGTACAGAGGGTGGAGGCAGACATAAAATAACAGATTTTTATAAATGTTATGAAGGGAAGGACTAGGCTTCTGGGGGGTAGAATAATAGGAGTAACTTAAATGAGGAGGTCGGGAGTCTTCTTTTGGAGAAGTGACATGTAAAATTGAGACTTGGGGCTGGCAAGATGGCTCAACAAGTAAAGGCCCTTGTTGCCAATCCTGACTTCCAGAGTTCAATCCATGGAGCCCATTTGATAGGAGGAGATAATCTGTCCCTGCAAGTTGTCCTCTGACCTCTACATGAGTCATACCCCCCCCCCATAAGTAAATGTAAAACATAAGAATAAATAAAAAAAAAAAAACAGACTTGAAAAATGAGTAGAATAGCAGGGTAGACATATCCTTGTCTTTGGGGCCATGAGTTTAAAAGGCCAGAAGTATAAAATACTTGTTGTCAGGTGGTGGTGGTTCATTCCTTTAATCCCAGCACTTGGGAGGCAGAGGCAGGCGGTTCTGTGAGTTTCTGGTCTACAAAGTGAGTTCCAGGACAGCTAGGGCTATTCAGAGAAGCCTATCTTGAAAAACCAACCAAAAAAAGGAAAAGAACATGTTACTATTGGTTTGTTAATTTTGCATTTCTACTAATTACTCTCAGTTAACTATTTAAATTAGAATAGGAATTAGAATTTGCTGCTCAGTATTTTTCTTTATTGATGTTACTTAGCATTTTAAATTAAATATGGGAGTTTTGCCTGTATAGGCCAGAAGAGGGCATCAGACCCTCTGGGACTGGAGTTACAGACAGTTGTGAGCCTCCATGTGGGTGCTGAGAATTGAACATGAGTCCTCTGGAATAGCAGCCAGAGTGCTCTTAACTGCTGAGACATCTCTCAACCTCCTAAATTTATTTATTTTTTTTTAATTATGTTTGTGCAGGGCAGAGAACAGCTCTATGGAGTGGAATCTCTCTTGCCACTTTATGGATCCAATTCTCTCTCCCTCTCTCTGTCTCTCTCTGTCTGTCTCTCTCTGTCTCTGTCTGTCTCTCTCTCTCACAGACACACACACACACACACACACACACACACACACACACACACACACACGTTGTTTGTTTTGTTTGTGTATTTGTTTTTAGATTCTGTGTGTTCTTGCCTTACTATCTTGAGTGCTGGCATTTTAGGTAGGAACCACCATGCTTGGTCTTGGCATTGCATTTTGTAACCCCTGAGATCGGGTCTCACTATGTAGCCCTAGCTCACTTGGAACTCACAGTATAGACCAGGCTGGCATTGAGCTCACAGAAATCTACCTGCCTCTACCTCTCATGTGCTAGGATTAATAGTGTATGCCAACACATCCAGCTTTGCATATATTTTAAATATTATTTTAAAAGTATTTTTTACCAGAGAGGTTGTGGCATACAGCTTTAATCCCAGTACTTGAGAGGCAGAGGCAGGCAGATCTCTTGTGAGTTCAAGGCCAGCCTGGTCTGTAGATTGGGTTCCAGGATAGCCAGGGCTACACAGAGAAACCATATCTCAGAAAAACCAGAGTGTGTATGTGTGTGTGTGTGTGTGTGTGTGTTGGGGGGGAGGTATTTTCCAGCATTCATCTTTCCATTTCCTTGTCTTTTTCTTCTTTCTCATTGCATTTTCTTCAAAATAGCATTTTAATTATTTACTCTGCCATTTGCAAATTAATTTTAATTTCCTTGAACAGATGTGAATCACAGTGCTTGTGAAGAGAGAGATGTTTATCCTGATTTAAATAATCCTTACTAGTGTGTATATTTCCTCTTAACGTTTTTCTGTGTCTTTCTCTTTCTGATAGCTCATGTGATGTACACTGGTGTGCATGCATACACACTGCCTAGTATTGGTTTTGTGTTGTTGTCTTAAGATTTATTATTTTAGGGCTGGAGACATGGCTCAGAGGTTAAGAGCATTAGTTGGTCTTCTAGAGGTCCTGAGTTCAATTTCCAGCAACCACATGGTGGCTCACAACCATCTGTAATGAGATCTGGTGCCCTCTTCTAGCCTGTAGGGATACATGCAGACAGAACACGGTATACATAATAAATAAATAAATAAATCTTTAAAAAAGATTTATTATTTTAAAATTATGTTTGTAATGTGTGCCCACAGAGGCCAGAAGAGGGCATTGGATCTTCTGAAGCTGGAAGAGGCAGTTGTAAGCCATTGGGTCCTCTGCAGGAGCAGTATGTGCTTTTAACTTCTGAGCCATCTGTCCAAGTTCTGTTATGTTTTCAAACATAATTTCCATGGGTAACCCAAATTGGCCTCAAAGCTTTAGCCTTCCAGCTATAATAGTAGCTGTAAATGAATATTAATTTCCTATTGTTTGTTTTCTTTCCTAAAGAAACCTCTCTCTCTCTCTCTCTCTCTCTCTCTCTCTCTCTCTCTCTCTCTGTGTGTGTGTGTGTGTGTGTGTGTGTGTGTGTGTGTTTGAGTGTGTGCCATGTGTGTAGATATCTGTAAGAAGCCAGAAGAGGGTTTTAGATCCCCTGAAGGTGAAGTTCCAGGTGGTTGTGAGCTGTATGGTTAGTATTTATTCAAAGTGTGTGTGATTTATGTTTTTTCATCTGGGTAGAGTAAGGATGGTTGAAATTGTAACTTCTGTGAGAGTAGAATAGTAGCTGTCAATGCCCTGGAGATGGGGAAGAGAAATTGGTTAGTGAGTGCTACGTTAGAGTTAGATAGGGGCAAGAAGTCTGTTTTGTTAAAATTTTTACCATAAAGAATTGATAAATGTTTGAGGAGGTATGTTTATCCTGATTTAAATATTATGCAGTGTATACATGTACCAGAACATTACGTAGTACCTCATTCACATGTGTAGCTTTTATGATTGCTCTCCGTGGAAATGAATCTGAGCAACACGTTCAGGATAAGGAGTTATAGGGTTAGAGTGCTTGCTTTTGGGTATCTTTGTTGGCTAACAAGATTATGCTTTTTAAATGTAATAGTAAATGTGAGTGAACATTGTAAGGGGGGAAAGTTTATCTAATTAGTTCAAGAAAGTTCATTCATTGGGCTGGGGAGATGGCTTAGTGATGAGTGCTTGACTCTCAGGAGTGAGAGGACTGGAACTCAGGTCCCCAGAACCCACATGAAGCCACATTCTGTGTTTGTGTAATCCTGCTGCTCCCATGGCAAGGTGGTGGAGGCAGAACCTTGGAAACTCACAGGGCATGGAGCCTGTTGTATGCTAGCTGGGTAATAAGAGACCTTGACTCCAGGTTAAAGGTGAGGACTGATACCTGAGGTTGTTCTCTGGCTATATACACTCTGTGTGGCCATATTTTGTTTATTATCTAATAACACTTGCCTGGGGATCAGAGTGCAAAGCTAGCCACAGCCATGGGTGCAAGGTGGTGGTGATACACACCTTTAATCCCAGCACTCAGGAGACAGAGGCAGAGGGATCTCTGTGAGTTCAAGGCCACCCTAGGCTACATGAGAGTGAATCAGTCTAAAAGAGAGAGAAACAGTCTACACCTTTAATCCCAGCACTAGGGAGTTGGAGACGGAGTGATATGGATGGGTGGAGAGAGGAATATAAGGCAGGAGGAGATAGTACTCATGGCAATCTCATTGAGTCTGAGCAGCAGTGCAGTAGGGAGCAGTTTGAGGTTTGGTGGATCCCCCTTTGGACTGAGCATTGGTAGAAGTGAAAACTCTACCAATTGAACCCCAATATGTTGAACCCCAATATCTGTCTCTGGATTTTATTACTTGTGCTACAACTCTGTGGCATAGATGCTCTGGCACTCAACATATGAACATGCACACAAACACTTGTGCACATTTTTTTTTTTTTAAAGAATGCCTTAATTTATCTTGAAACACCTAACACAGTATTCGTATCCTACTGTTGAATTACTCTGATCAAAGTCGTAGTCATTAATTTTGAGTAATAGTGTTAGGTAGCAGTGTGCTTTTGCTGCAGTCAGATGCTCTACCAATGAGCTATACCCCCCCATGTGCTTTTTCTTTTTCTTTTTTTTTAAAAAGATTTAATTTACGTACTATGTATACAACATTCTGCCTCCATGTATATCTGCATACCAGAAGAGGGCACCAGATCTCATAACGGATGGTTGTGAGCCATCATGCGCTTGCTGGGAATTGAACTCAGGACCTCAGGAAGAGCAGGCAGTGCTCTTAACCTCTGAGCCATCTCTCCAGTCCCCCATGTGCTTTTTCTATCTTAAAAAAAATCCCACAGTTTCATAATTGTATCTGAATTATGCATTGAATTATATGTAGATTCATGCTTCAAGATACTTCTGAATAGGGGCCAGGAGAGATGGTTAGGTAGTTAAGAGCATTGGCTGGTTTTCAGAGCACCTGAGTTCAAGTCTCAATAGCCACCCCCATGGCAGGTCACAACTGTCTGTAACTGGTTCTAGGGGATCCAACATTATCTTCTGGCCTCTTCAGGCACAGCAGGCACGTGGTGCACAGATACATATGTAGGCAAAACACTCACATAAAGTGTAAAAAGATACTTCTAAGTACTTCAGAATATACCTTGTTTGATAAAGCTATTAAAAGGGAATAAAGACACACTTTCCTTGGAAATGGGGAGTCGTCATATGAAATTAATTATATGAGTCAGCTTTACTATATTCTGTTTGTTTTTGGGAAAATATTTTGTTAATAAATTTTTGACATTTAAGCTGAAGACCATTTAAAATTTTTTTTAATTAGGTGTGTTCATTTTATGTGAGTGTTTTGCCTGCATGTATGTATGTGTACTGTGTTGTCGTATGTGGTACCTGCAGAGGTCAAAAGGAGGAACAGATCTTCTGGAGTTAGGGATGGTTGTGAAGCACCATGTAGATGCTGGGAACTGAATCCAGGTCCTCTGCAAGAGCAGCCAGAGAGTGCTCTGAACCAGTGCTGAGCCATCTTTCCTGTACCATTTCTTCTATTATGAACTTAGAATAGTCGTCTTCCTACTGGGTGTTCCTTAAGTCTCTCTTCTTTAAAGATTTTATTTTTATTTCTGTGTGTCTGTGTATACATACAGGATCATGAGTCATCTGACTTGAGTGCTGGGAACTGAACTTCGGCCCTTTGCCTAAGCTGTATGTGCTTAACCAGAGAAAAATAATTGGAATTTTAGGCCCATTCTTTAGAGTTGATTTAATTTGACCAAACAAAATATATACAGTAGAACTGATAACTGTATTTTAGGGGAGGAGAAGGACACTCAAAGGTTGTGAGGTTGAAGAAGTTAGAAAATGCTGGTGTAAGCAAAGTGTAGCAGGTTCCATTATTTCCGTATTTCTAAGGGTTTTAGATCATGAGTTTTGCAAAGCAGAAGCTAGCAGTGGTATTCTTTGGGAAAAGTTGTTATTGTAACTAGGAAAGTTTCCTTCCCCAAAGCATTTCCACCTGTCCCACTCCACAGACATCCCGGAGACCCATGCTCTGGTGTGACACTCCTCCCCTCCCCCACCCAGTACCTTCCTACCTTCTGTGGAGAACTGCTGAGACAGGTCACTCAGGCTTCCCTAAGTTTCTTTGATCACAGACTCTGTTAGCTTTTCAAAAGTTAGACAGGCATGTTGGGAATCTTTGGCCAGATTGTGAACTTTAGTATCAAATGGTAAGCTAAGCATCAGTTTTTAGTTTAGAAAAGTCTCTCTGGTTTTTAATACTCTTATCTTCTGGATCTCCTAATTTTTAAAAATCCTGATTGTAGGCCGGGCATTGGTGGCACACGCCTTTAATCCCAGGTAGAGGCAGTTGGATACCTGTGAATTCGAGGCCAACCTGGTCTCCAGAGAGAGTGCCAGGATAGGCTCCAAAGCTACGCAGAGAAACCCTGTCTCAAAAAACCAAAAAAAAAAAAAAATCCTGATTGTAGAGTTTAACTTGTTGTAGCTTCAGACTCTGTTTAAAAAAGTTTATATTTGTCTAAGATAATGGGATAGCAAAACATTAACTTTTTTCTTTTTATGTTTCTTTGAGACAGAGTTTCTCTTTAGCTTTGGAGCCTGCCCTGGAACTCTGTACACCAGGCTGGCCTTGAACACAGACATCCACCTGCATCTGCCTCCCGAGTGCTGGGATTAAAAGCATGTACCATCATCGCCTTGCAAAACCTTAACTTTATTAGGTCCATTTGTCTAGAAGCATTTAAAAAATAGTGCTAATTTATTTAATTTAATTGTCTATATTAAGATAGCTTCTAAAACTTCTCTTAATTCAAGAGTATATACTTGTATGTATATATGTATATTTTATAATCAAAACTTTTATATTTCAAACCCAGAAATTTCAAGATATTGAAGAGACTCATCTCATTCACATAAAGGAAATTATAGGATCCTTGTCAAATGCTATAAAGGAAATTCATTTACAAATAGGCCAGGTAATTTTTTTGCTTTATGTTGAAATGGTTTATGAAATTTTTATGTTCATTTATAGCATGTTACTGTCTTTTATCACATTGTTTAGAAATCATACGTACGATACTGAATTATTTCTAATGAAGAATTGTATTTAAATGTATTTTTATTGATCACCAAGCATGATGTTTATTATTATTGTTATTATTATTATTGTTGAGACAGGATTTCTCTGTGTAGCCCTGGCTGTCCTAGAACTAGCTCTGTAGACTATGCTGGCCTCAAACTCACAGAAATATGCCTGCTTCTGCCTCCTAAGTACTGGTATTAAATGGGTACACCACCAGTGCCTGGCAGAAATTTTTTATTTTTGTTGTTTTTTTAATTGTATGTGGTACATATGTACATATGACTGAAGATGCTTGGAGGTCAGAGGCATCAGTTTCCTCTGGAAGTGGAGCTACTGGTGTCTGTGAGCCTCTTCAGTGGGTGATGGGGATTGAACTTGGGTCCTCTGGAAGAGCAACCACTAAGCCATCTCTCCAGCCCAATTTAAATTGTTTTAAAGTAACTACTATATAATTACATAGTTACTATATAACTATACTTATCCACTGGTGTTGGTGGCATGCCTTTAATCCCAGCACTTGAGAAGCAGAGGCAGGCAGATCGCTGTGAGTTCGAGGCCAGCCTGGTCTCCAGAATGAGTGCCAGGATAGGTTCCAAAGCTTCACAGAGAAACCCTGTCTCGAAAAACCAAAAATAAATAAACAAACAAACAAACAAATAAATAATAACTATACTTATCAGTATTACTATGCAATTAACCATAAAGTTAGTGTATATTAAACAACTGGTTATTTTAAATAGTTATATACTTCTAAGAATTAACTATATAGTCTTCATTAAAACTGGATGTTACCAACTTCTGAGTATTTCTCTTTTCAGGTTTTACTCTTCTAAGGTAGGGGCAGTAACTTAAGAAATTAGAAAATTTATTTTTTATTTTAATTATGTGTATGGGGGGTACCGCACAGGAATGCAGGTGCTTACGGAGTTCAAAGGTGTGAGATCCCCCTGGAGCTGGGGTTACAGACAATTGTCAGCCACCTGATGTGGGTGCTGGGAATTGAACTCAGGGCCTCAGGAAGAGCAATATGTGCTCTTTACTACTGAGCTATTTCTTCAGCTGTAGAAATTAGAAAATTTAAATGTGAAGTATTCAGAATGTGTTTAATGATAATCTGGAGTGTATTGAAATAAAGAGAGAGAGGAAAAGTCTTTTTCTTTGCTATTTAAAATGCAAACATTAGCCAGGCAGTGGTGGCCCAGACCTTTAATCCCAGCATTCGGGAGGCACAGGCAAGCAGATCTATGAGTTTAAGGCCAACCTGGTCTACAAATTGAGTCAAAAAAAGAAAGAGAGAGAGAGAGAGAGAGAGAGAGAGAGAGAGAGAGAGAGAGAGAGAGAGAGAGAGAGAATTCTGTCTCTAAAATAATCAAAAGTAGCAATAATAGATTGTCTATGAGGCAATGTCTTAGTGGCTAAGGTAAGCAGAAGTTGATCAGTAGAAATCTGCCAACATAGGAAACAATGGGGGGGGGTTAAAAAAAATCTGCTGTAACTTTTTAAATTGCTTTGTAAAGTAAGAATGCTAATACAAAAAGAAAGAAATCTTTATTCTTTTTTAATAGGTTCATGAAGAATTTATAAATAATATGGCTAATACTACAATTGAAAGTTTGATACAAAAATTTGCCGAGTCAAAAGGCACAGGGAAAGAAAGACCTGGTAAGATGATGAACTGCAAGGAAACAAATATTTGCCTTATTGTTATTTATTTATTTATTTATTTATTTATTTATTTATTTGAGACAGGGTTTCTCTGTGGCTTTGGAGGCTGTCCTGGAATTAGCTCTTGTAGACCAGGCTGGTCTCGAACTCACAGAGTTGGAGGCCTCTGCCTCCCGAGTGCTGGGATTAAAGGCATGCGCCACCAATGCCCGGCGCCTTATTGTTATTTTTTTTAATTGTAACTTTATATCATATAAACTGTAAAATGGAATCAATCTTAAAAAGGAGTCATGTTTGTTTATTGTATATTTATGTCTGTATGTGTATATTTATGTCTGTAGTTTCGTGCCTGGTGCCAGAGGAAGCTAGAAATGGGTGTCAGATCCCCTGAAATTGGCATTATGATGATTGTAAGCCTCCACTTGGGTGCTGGGAATTAAAGGCAGGTCCTCTGCAACAGTAGCAAGTACTTTAAACTACTGAGACATTTCTCCAGCCCCTAAATTAAGGCTTTTGTTATAGTATTTATTAGTTAATAATTTAGTTACTTAAAATGGTTATATAACTTACTAAATGAAACTATGGCTTGTTTGGATTTCTGAAAGGAGAGTTAGCTACAGGTACAGAAAGCCTGTAATTTTTGTTTTGTTTTGTTCTTTTTTTTTTTTTTTTTTTTTTTTTTAAAGACAGGGTTTCTCTGTGTAGCTTTGGAACCTGTCCTGGAACCTGCTCTGTAGATGAGACCGGCTTCAATCTCTTAGAGATCTGCCTGTCTCTGCCTCCCAAATGCTGGGATTAAAGGTGTGCACCACCACAGCCCTGCCAGAAGGCCAGTTTAATAAAGCTGGGAAGGAAATACTGACCCTTCATCACTGAGACCAATATAGAACCTTTAAAATTAATGGCTTTTCTTTTCTCATTCACATACATTTCTGGGGAATGTTTTCATTTAGTGCTAACTGTGCTAAGCATTAAGAATACACCATGGTGGCACATGCCTTTAATCCCCCACTGCCTGTCTCCTCTGTCGTTAACTAGTGCCTTAGTTCTGCATTCTGATCTTCAGGCAAGTTTTATTTGTTAGATTACAAACAAAATAACACTACAGGCTGGTTTCCAACTCAGATATGCCTGCCTCTGTCTCTGGAATGCTGGTGTACTAAAGATGTACACCACCACCTGGCTTCAGTTCCAGGATTCTTGATCCCAAGGCCAATAGGAAAAGATCAGGACAGACCTACTAGAATGAGGATGCTGAGATATCTAAATAGAGATTTTTATCTTTGTATTCTGGTTATGTTAAACTGTAGTTTTCCAAATGTTGTTATTGTCAGAACTCGGGCAAGGTGTGTTTACCAGAGACCTTTCTATATTACTTTTTATAACTATATGTATATCTCTAATCATCTACAATATTCTGAAAAATTAGTTGAAGCTAGGATACTTGAGCTGAAATCTGAACCTAACATGTAAGCAATACTTTCCCTTAAGTCACAGGTGACCTAGGGTATTATGTAAAAAGAAAAGAATCCAAAGAATCAGCTTGAAGTATTTTGTTCTTTAGACATTAGGTCATAGAATAATTGGAACATTAAAATGTTATACAGATTTCTGTTTCAGCCTCTGGAGTAGAGCCTCTAGGATTATTGGCATGCTCCACCATTCTTAGCTTTGATTGGCATTTTGATATATATTTTTTGGGGGGGTGGAGGGTTGAGACAGGGTCTCACTGAGTATCTGTCACTGTCCTAGAACTCACTGTATAGACCAGTCTTCTGGTGATACTAGGCTGTCCCTAATGTAATTTTTTCCCCACTCTACTTGGGTTTCCTGGGCTTCTTTGCTGCTGGTTTGTATGTGTGCCAGTTTCATTTCCAAAGACTCAATCAAGGACTGACAGTTATGTGAACATGTATCATGGAAGATACTGCCACTAGATCATAGTATTTTTCTTCCAAGGAGAATCTCAGAACCCTTCTCATCACAGTGTTCCATGTACTTACTGTCAATATTGAGGCCTGGCACTCATGTTGATATTGTCATCTCTGGCTTAGTTGAATAGAGTCTTTGTTTCCACATGTTGACAAGCCAGTTTTAACAAGTGTGAATAAAAAATTCCATGCCTTGGCTTTTTTAACATGGAAGGACAGGAATGAATTCAAGGAAGTGGATGTCATTAGGACTTGTTTCACTCTCCCTTCACCTCTTTCTTATATTTGCTTGTGTCTGCTTGGCTTCACTTTCTTTAGCTCCTGTTGCTGTGCAGGAGTCATCAACAGGCCAGTGACTGGGTCAGATGAGAATCCAAGTAGGAAAAATCAAAGTGTTTTTTAAAGTGTTTGTTTAGTGTTAGCATAGTAATTTTAGGGAAAGTGTTTGTTTTTATGGCATGGCTGTGTAGAGTAGAAAGGGTGCATGGGACTGCTCTGCTTCAGTTGCTGTCAGTGGATAAGAACAGCTCTTTCATGTTCTTGTTCAGTCTGTTAACACCTGAGCAGCGGGTTCAAGGGCTCCTTACAGGGATAGAAAATTTATGTTTCTCAGAACAAGAAACTCAAAATTTTGTATGTAATTGCATAAAATTCGTATGTATTTTATTACTTAAAAAGTAATATAGTCTTAGTCTCAGTCTAGTCTAGCTGATTTCTGTTACTTCTACTGTTTTATAAGGGCTGGATGAGTTTATTTGCTTTAGTTTTATGGGATACAGATTTTAGTGAGAAAACCAGAGGCTATATTATTTTTAAATGCATGTACCTAAGTTAGTACATCACTACCTCTCTGGTGAGAGGTGTTTGTGATAGAGGCCAGAAAGAATAGATAATCTTGTTAGTTTTCTGTTGCAAGATATAGCACATCTTCTTGAGGTATCTTATGTAAATCAAATATTTTTGGAGTGTTCAAATGTTTCTCTACTATATGAGAAAATAATAAAAATTCCTTTATTAATAGTTAGTACTGCCTGGATTCTCTGGAATTTGAATCATAATGACAGGATACTTTGAATACTACAGCATTCTGTAGCCTGAAAGAGTCAGGAAGAAACAGGTGCTTTCTGATTTAGAGCTCTATTTATATTCTGACTTTATCCCTATAGCCTTAATTGTTCTCATATATTTAGTTAGCTAAAGAGATACTTACATAGCTGATGCTGGCCTGGAACTTGCTGTGTAGCCCAGGGTTTCAAGCTCAGTCCTTTTGCATCACTTCCCATAGTGCTGGGATTGTAGGCACACCACTATACCCAATTTAAGATCCATATTTTTGTTGTTTCCTATTTTATAATCTTCCTGTTAATTTTAATGTATGATTTTTATAAAAAATAGTAACTGCCAGTTATAACAATCAGTAGGATAAATAATTTTAAAAATGAAAAGTTTATAGGCCACAATGTAATACTTAAAGATTTTGATTTTAAAGATTTATTTATTATGTATACAGTATTTTGTCTGCATGTATGCCTGCAGGCCAGAAGAGGGCACCAGATCTCATTACAGATGGTTGTGAGCCACCATGTGGTTGCTAGGAATTGAACTTAGGACCTTTGGAAGAGCAGCCAGTGCTCTTAACCCCTGAGCCATCTCTCCAGCCCAAGTGTTTTTTTTTTTTTTTTTTTAAGAATTTATCTTTGTTTTCATTACATGCAAAGTAGGTTCTTGGCTTCTAGCTGAAGAAAGAGCCCTAAGTACTCTAATGTCAAAGATATAGATCTTTGAAAGTAAAAATACAAATAGGAGAAGCTTGACAAAGGGTGTTGTAAAAACAAATAGCCATGAAGAAAAAGGAGAAAATAATCTTCCTCTGATCGTACATGAAATTAGTGGGTTAGTTTAGCTGCCTGGACTATTTCAGCTTCTGTATTAGACACACTACAAATTATGTAAAACAAAAACTTGTTGAAAAATACAACTCAAAATAGGTCATCTTTCTAGGCCCCTTGAAGATTTGATTAAATACCAAACCTAGAGAACTTATTGTTCATCATGACCCTCCCTAGAATTCTTTTAAATTTTATAATAAAATATTTGCAAATAAATAGAAATTTCACATACCCAAATTAACCAGACCCTAAGTTTGTACAACTGTGTGAACAAATAGGTATTTGGAATTGAAAAACATGGAGCTTTGTACAAAAGTTTACACTTTTAGTACTGAATATATTTTATGTACTTAGCTACCACCAGAACCAAAAGATTCATGAGAGAATTAGAACTAGAAAAAACATTAGATTTATATCTTTTATAACCCAGATTTTTAAAATTGCTTTGTTGTTATTTTGTTTTTTGAGACTGGGATTCTCTGTATAGCCTTGGCTGTCCTAGAATTCACTCCATAGACCAGGCAGGCTTCCAACTCTAGAGATGTGTCTTCCTTTATCTCTTGAGTGCTGGAGGAGTGTACCATCACCACCTGGCAAAAAATTACTCTTAAGATAAGAGGAAAAAAATAAAAAGAAAAAAATTTTTGTGTTTTTTCTTTTTCTTTTTTCTCTTCCTTTTTTTGGGGGTGGGAAGAGGGGTGTTGAGACAGGGTTTCACTGTGTAGCCTTGGCTGTCCTAGAACTCACTCTGTAGACCAGGCTGGCAACTCAGAAATATGCCTTCCTCTGCTTCCTGAGTGCTGGAACTAAAAGGCGTGGGCCACCACCACCTGACAGCATCCGTTTTATACTTCTGGACTTTGTGTATTCATGGCCCCAAAGCCTAGGACACTTCTACCCTATTATTCTATTCATTTTTCAAATACAACTTAAGAGAGTTGATTCTCTGCTTCTGTCATGTGGTCCTGGGGGTCTAACTCGGGTTGTCAGGCTTGGTAGCTAGCAAGCCCCTTTACCTGCCTAGCTATTTCACTAGCCATTATTATTTCTAATTTTTATTTTATTCCATTTTAAGACAAGGTCTCATTATTATAGCCCTGGCTGGCTTGGGGTTTTCCTTGTTGACCAAGCTGGCCTCCTGCTCAGAGATCTGCCTGCCTCTGCATCTAGAGTGGTGGGATTAAAGGCCTATACTTCCACAGCTCTATTTTTTTTTTTTTAAGATTTATTCATTTATTATGTATACAGCATGCTGTCTGCATATATGCCTGCAGGCCAGAAGAGGGCACCAGATGTCATTACAGATGGTTGTGAACCACCATATGCTTGCTGGGAATTGAACTCAGGACCTCTGGAAGAGCAGCCTGTGCTTTTAACCTCTGAGCCATCTTTCCAGCCCCACAGCTCTATTTTTACTTTTAATTAGTTACTTAATTTTTTCAATAGGGTTTTAATGTATACAGCTCAGGCTGGCCTCAAATTACAGATAACTCTTGCCTCAGCATTCCTAAGTAGTAGGATTATAAGTGTGTGCCACTATACCTAAAAATAATGGTGTTTTGTTTTGTTTGTTCTGATTTTGAGACACTGTAGCTTTGGCTGGGCTGGAACTTAAAAGATTTGCCTGTCTCTCCTCTCAGTGCTGGGCTTAAAGGCATGTGCCTGCATGCCTGGTCCAAAATATATAATTTTAACAGCCAGAACAATAACAACAAAAATTTTAAGCTTTGGGTACTTAAAATAGTTGAATGCAAAAAAAAATAATAAGAAAAATAAAAACACAACAAACACAGAACTTGGTTAATTATTAAGGGTGTTCAAATTAAGACTATAGTATTTTTTTTAAAATTGCAAATTATGTCAGCCTAGAAATTGTTTTTACTGATCTAGTTTGAAGACTATGTTTTTTAAATCATTATTTTTTGGGGGGAGGGTGGGTTTTGAAACAGGGTTTTTCTGTGGCTTTGGAGGCTGTCCTGGAACTAGCTCTTGTAGACCAGGCCTCCCGAGTGCTGGGATTAAAGGCGTGCTTCACCACCGCCCAGCTTAAATCATTATATTTTAATCAGTGTTCCTCAGCCCATTTAGCTTTCAATGATTGTCAAGAAACTGTAGCACTAAGTCAGGTGGATATTTGTTAAAATACAGAATCACTGACCTGGCAGTGGTGGCACACACCTTTAGACCCATCTTAGGAGGCAGAGGCAGGCAGATCTCTTGAGTTCAAGGCCAGTTTGGTCTACAGAGTGAGTTCCAGGACAGCTAGGGCTACACAGAGAAACCCTGTCTCTAAAACCAACCAACCAAACAAACAAACAAAAAAACAAAATGAGTATGTATTTCCATAAGATCCCTGGGTAGTTTGTATACAGGATAGCTGGGGAAGCCTTGTCTAGACTTACTGAGCAATAACAACCCCAATGTCCTCTGGAACTATACTTCTCTAGAGAGATTCTTGAACCATCAAATTTCAGACTCTTAAATGCTACCCTGGACTTGACTAGGATTCTCTGGGGTTGGAGCCTAGCGATACATGGTTTGACAAATCCTCCAGATGGTCATAACTTGTATCATTGGTTGAAAAGTGTTGTACTAGGAGTTTCTGATGGCCAGATGGGGTTTGAAACCACCTAATTAAAGAAATTATTTCCACAGGTCCTTTACTGAAATAGATATCCCTGTTATCTGTAGTTTTCAAATGGTTTAGCAAAAGAGAAAAGGAAAAATGTGTGTGTGTGTGTGTGTGTGTGTGTGTGTGTGTGTGTGTGTGTGTGTGTAGATAGATAGATAGATAGATAGATAGATAGATAGATAGATAGAGAGCTCATATGTTACAAAAGGCATTCCTAAGCATTCCCCTTTCATAAGCAATATAAATGAATTACCCTATATTTACAGTAAGTTACTAACTAGCTAGGAACCAAGTGATAGAAGTAGAACTCAAGTCCCACAATAGCTGGAGCCTGGTGTTATTTCACTGCTAGTTTGCCTGGCTCCTTATCCCAGGAATCTGGCAAGCCCAGTAGCAAACTTGAAAATGAGTGTTAGACATCTCTCTGTTCTTCTTCCTACACAACAAACACATGCTCCTTCATTTGACTTGGAGTGTGTGGTTGCATGTTCTGTGTGTTTTGTCTTGGCTCTAATTTGAATCAAGTGTTCTTTAGTTGGGAATTTGTGGAATAGTACTTGATTTGGATAGCCATGACATACTGAGGTTTGAGTCATTTATTTCATTGTATCTTTTTATGGAAGAAACTTAATATTCATTCATTTATGGAAAAACCACAATAATCATTCATTTATTTTATTTTTATATGCAGTCAGATGTGCTGGAATTTTAATAACAGGTGGTTTGTATGCCACCATGAGAGTAGTAGGAATTGAACCCAGATCTTTGCAAGAACATTAAGTGCTCAAAACTGCTGAACTTCTCTCCAGCCCCTTAAGGCAGTTTTTAATGGTATAGTTGTAAATTTGCTGTTGATGGCTTGAGATTTAGGGTTAATTCCAGGGTAAATGTGAACTGTTTGTTAAATATGTGATGTGCATACTTAAGTCCCTTTCCTTCCTGTCTGTTTTCATCTCATTGTAATGTTAGCAGAGCTCTAAAAAAAAAATTCTAAGGACAAGCTCTAAGCCCTTTTGTTAAGTGGGTGCCCAGTTTCCAGATCTGGGCAACCACTCCTGAATTTTTTGACCTTTTAAGGCTGTTTTGAGTATAAGTGATAAACTTCTTAGTCATGTTATAGAATTATGATGTAGAAATATGAAGATATTGGTAATTCATTGGTTAGGACTTTATCTGCTTCTTTTGTGGACTATTTTACTTATTTGGGAATGAGCAGTGGTAATCCAATTTGAAGAGAAACAAGAACCAAAGAATAAGGTGATAAGGGAGAGGGATCATTTAGTCTATGTTGGTTTTTTTTTTCTCCATTTTAAAAATTGAAATTAGAAACAAGCTTGTTTTACATGTCAATCCCAGTTCCCTCTCCCTCTCCTCCTCCCTTGCCTTTCCCCCTCCCCCCACTAACACCCTATCCCACACCCTTTCTGCTCTCCAGGGAGGGTGAGGCCTTCCATAGGGGTCTTCAGAGTTGGTCATATCCTTTGGGACAGGGCCTAGGCCTTCCACCATGTGTCTAGGGTCAGGGAGTATCCCTCTGTGTGGAATGGGCTCCCCAAATCCATTCCTATGCTAGGGATAAGTACTGATCTATTACAAGAGGCCCGGTACATTTCCAAGGCCTCCTCACTGACACCCACGTTCATAGTCTATGTTTTTTTTTTTTCCCCCCTTTGGTTTCTCGAGACAGGGTTTCTCTGTGTAGCTTTGGAGCCTATCCTATCACTCGCTCTGGAGACCAGGCTGGCCTTGAACTCACGGAGATCCGCCTGCCTCTGCCTCCCAAGTGCTGGGATTAAATGCGTGCGCAACCAACGCCTGGCTAAGAACTATTTTAATTACTTTCTGTCCGAGTTTACATTATCATTTCTTGTTCTGCCATACATCCATTCCTCTTAGTAGCACTAAATTAATTTTTCTAGCACAACACCTTGCCAGGTTATGTGTATGAATGTCCTTTTCACATTAAAACTATTTTCTTTAGGTGAGGTGTGGTGCATGCCTTTAATTCCATCATTTGGTAGGCAGAAGCAGGTGAATCTTCTTTGAGTCCAAAGCTAGTCTGGTCTACATAGTGAGTTTCAGCTCAGCCAGAGCTACATAGTTAAGACCCCATCTCAAAAAAGATCTTTCCATTGCCTGCAAACTGTACTATATCTTGGCCTTCTAATACAATTGGAGATCTGGATTTTTGATCCTAGGGTGACCACCTACTGATGTAATTACTTACGCAACTGAAGACTTAGTATTTGCTAAGTCTTAGTAATTGCTAAGCAATTCTAGGAATTGATAGAATAAAGAATGGGACAGACAAGGTGCCAAGCATGTCCTCTATTACTGTTTTCTTATCCTTTCCCATGAGCACAGCCAAGGATTCGGCACCTGCCTTTACTGCTTTTTTCTCTACTACCTGTGCTGCAAGGTCTTTGAAAGCAGAAAATATGTGTGTTCTGTGGTGTAACCTAGAAAGAGTTTCTAGGAAATTATTGTATTAGTCTCAGTTTTTAATTTTTAATTTACATTCACTTATGTTGTATGTGTGCGGGGGCATGCACCCCATGGTATACTTGTGGAGGTCAGAGAAAAACTTACAGAAGTCAATTCTCTTTCTCCATTTCTACCGTGTGGGTTCCAGGAATCAAACAAAGGTAGTCAGCCTTGGTGGCAAGCATCTTTATCTGATGAGCCATTTTTTCAGTCCTTACTTTTTCCTTTGTTTTGTTTTTTAGTTTTTGCTTTTTTTCTTTTTAAGTTAGGATTATTTAATTAAGAGTTATTACTGCGGGACTGGGAGAGATGTCTCAATAGTTAAGGGCACTTGCTGCTCTTTCAGATGACCTGAAAGTCATCCAAATAGCAGCTCACAACTTTCTGTAACTCTAGTTCCAGGGGGATTTGACACCCTCTTCTGTCTTCCTCAGGCACCAGACATGTATGGTATATATCCACATATGCAGGTAGTCACACAAAATAAAAAAAAATATTTTAAAAGATATTACTGAGCCCCAGTGAGATGGCTCAGCAGGTAGAAGTATTACTATATAAGCCTGACAACCTGAGTTTGAGCCTTGGAACCAGGGTGGAAGAACCAATTCCTTAAAGTTGTGCTCTGACCTCTGCTTGTACCTGCCAGTTCTCTCACTCTTTCACATATACCTGTATGGTAACAGCACTGTAACATATTATAGCATGATTTATAAAGGGTGTCTTGTCAGGTTGGTGAGATGACACAGCAGCTAGGAGCACTTGCAACTCAAGCCTGACAACCTGAGTTCTGTCCCTGGAATCCCTGGAAGAAAGCTTATGCAGTGTTGTGCATCAGTATACTCCCGAGCCAGCCTGGAATACAAAGTGCAGCAGATAGATGGAGACCTTTCCTCAGCAAAATGCAAAGAAACCCTGACTTCACATGTGTGCCTGTACTTACATGTCAGATAGACACACATAGTATTAATAAATAAATATTTTCAATTAAAAATTCAAAGTTAATACAGTTTGGTAATTATTTTTTAAAGCAAGTTTTTCTTCTCCAACCCAGGCCTTATTGAATTTGAGGAGTGTGACCCTGCTAGTGCAGTTGAAGGTAAGTTTACTGTTTATAATATACTGACTATATGGGCACTAGTGTTTCCTGCTTGTTGAGCAAATAGAAAGGGACTGCTGTCTATTGATGCTAGTACAGTGTTAAAATACATGTATTTAATGGTCTTGGGTACTGAACCCAGAGGCTAACTTGTACTCTACTAGTGAGCCACACCCATAGCCCAAGATAATACTTTTAAAAATACATGGCAATGAATTATGTACCTCTTCCACCTCCTCCTCCATATTCCTTCTTCCTTCTTCTTTCTTCCTCTTCCTCTTCTTCCTCTTGTTTTTCTTCCTCCTCCTATTCCTCTTACTCTTCTTCCTCTTCCTCATCCTAGAATTTGCTCTGTAGACCAGGCTGGCCTCGAACTCTTAGAGATCCACCTGCTTTTGCCTCCCTAGTGCTGGGATTAAAGGCATGTGGCAATTTTTTTTATTAGTTTTAATATATCTTCATATGCTCATTTTATCTGAAGTTACAAAGGGAATATTTACCAGAAGAAAAGAGAATTTCTTTAAGTGGATATTCTATAATCCTTTAATGAGCCATATTGCATTACATAAAAGTTGAAACACTCTGAATGGTATAGGTTGTAGGCTTTACTAATTGATGCTTTTTATGTTGTTTGTTTGCTCATTCATTCATTCATTCATTCATTTATTCATTCATCCATACATTTATTAGGATTTTTTGGGAAAGATTTTGCCATGTATCCTGGGCTAGTAACAAACTTAAAACCTTCCACTCCAGCTTCTAGAGTGCTAGGATTACAGGTGCATACTACTGTCCTGAAGATGCTTTTATTTCTTCTTTCTGAAGTTCATTTGTCATGAAAAAATTTGAGTTTTTGTTTTATATCCTTATCAAGAACAGCTTCATTTCTATTACAATGTACATTTATGTTAAAGGCATAAAACCAAGGAAAAGAAAGACTTTTGCTTTGCCTGGAATAATTAAAAAGGAAAAGGATGCAGAGTCTGTGTAAGTATTTTAAATATTGCCTAAATCCTTTTGTTTCTAAATGATTAAGAATTGTTTTGATTTTGAAAAGAAAGGGTCTTTTTTAAAGTATTCAAAGTATATGTCTAAACTGGAAGAAGAAAAAACCCTTCTGAACAACTAGATTTGCCAGTTTCTCTGATTTTAGTTCATAGCATTAACTTTTTTGATTTACTACATTACAATTTGAAGACATTACAGATGAGAGCTGATGTGTCCAGGACCCACATGTAGAAAAACAGAAGCCAGTCCTGCAGGTTGTCCTGCCCCCTCCCCCCAGTAAGGCTTTAAAAATGTAAGTGCTGCTCGAGAGCCCTGTAGAACAGATAGCTTCATTGATCACACTGGTGAGTATATTCCTAGAGAAGTGCAGCTACAAGCATTCTAGATTATGTGGGAGCTGTTCATGTTGTTAACAGTTACTTTTGAGATGAGGAGGTCACTTTTGAATTTTAAAATAAGTTGATATTTTAATCTTCATGACGATTTCTTAAAATATTGTTATGGAATTCAAACAAAAGCTATTTAAATACTAAGATATATTCTAAATATGGTATAATTAGCAGATAGTTTAAATAGTTGAATCTTGTAATACTTCATTTTTTTTTAAACAGGGAATGTCCTGATGCAGATTCACTTGTAAGTAATTTTAATTTTATTACAGACAATTTAAAGTAGGCATTGTCATTTAAAAAATCATATTTGACTTTTTTGCCAGTCTTCAAAGAAAAATACCATGAAATAATTTGCTGCTAAAATAATTTTAAAGGTGCATCTCAGTTTTACATTGTTGTATGCTTTTCTGCTATTTAGTTTTTTTCCTTTTCTTTTTTTAAGATAGTCTTTTTTCTTTTTTCTTTTTCCTTTTTCTTTTGAGTCAGGTTTCTCTGTGTAATAGCCCTGGCTGTCTTGGAACTTGCTCTGTAGACCAGGCTGGCTTAGCACTGAGAGATCTGCCTGCCTCTGCCTTCCAAGTGCTGGGATTAAAGGTGTGAGCCACTGCCACCCATCTTAAAAGATAGTTTTCCTGTTCATGTGTTTGGTTTTCATTTAAGACTTCATTTTGGAAACTATATCAACAATTATGGTCACCATCACCATTTTTCTAGGGCTGCGCGCGCGCGCGTGTGTGTGTGTGTGTGTGTGTGTGTGTGTGTGTGTGTGTGTGTGTGTGTGTGTGTGTTTGTAAGGTTTGTTTCTATTTCTTTGTCAAATGTGCTTTTTATAAATAAAGTAGATAACAAATTGAGCTCAGAGTGGGTCTAGTGTAAGAGTAGATATACCAAATGCTGGAGGTAATGTGTAAACAGACGTGGTTTTTATTAGACACTGATTGTGTTGATTAGTGTAAGAGTTTGAATATTCTTGCTTTTTTGTTTTGCTTTTGTTTTTGGTTTGGTTTCTTTTTCTTTCTTTGAAATTTTTTTTTTTTAAAGATTTTATTTAAAAATATGGAACGCTTCACGAATTTGCGTGTCATCCTTGCGCAGGGGCCATGCTAATCTTCTCTGTATCATTCCAATTTTAGTATATGTGCTGCCGAAGCGAGCACTCTTTGAAATATTTTAATCCTAAATGTAGTCTTGTAACAAAATAAAGAAGTGAAAGTATTTTGAAAAAAACACTGTTTTATGTAACTTAGATAAACTGGTATTTTTATCTTCTATTTCAGCTTTCAAGTACAACAGTTGTAGTTTATTAATAACTTTATTTGAAAATTGAGGCTGGAGAGATAGCTCAGTGGTTCAGAGCATGTGCTGCTCTTGCAAAAGACCCACATTTGGTTCCTAGCCCTACTTCAGGCAAATAACAGCTGTCTTTAACTCCAGTTCTAGGGTATCCATTGCCCTCAGGCCTTCTCTGTCTGCACACACATGGTACACATAAACTCATGCAGGGACACACACATACACACAAATAAAACTAATAAACCCTTTTAAAAAAATCTATGTGAAAATTAAGAGTGAAAAGTCACTAGAGGAGCTTAAGTGATTAATGAAGTTAGCAGATGTGTTTATTTACTATAGTTCTCATCGTGTATTTATTTTGAAATTATAGCATTCGATGGTTGCAAATTTCGATTAGACCCTTTTCTATCTTAAGTATTTTGTATATGTATGTATAATTACCTTTTTCATTCTTTCAGCTAAGTGACACAATGATCATTATCCAATTTTAATTATCAGACTTTAGGAAAAGTCTAAAAAGAACATGGTGTTCTGATGCTATGGAAGAAGAGATTGGTAAATTTGACTATAGAAATGAAAATCTTGTTAAGCTAGAAGAAAAAGTACCATAATGGGTTTTGTATTACCATATTGGCAGTACATATTAAAGGATACCAGCAACTAAGGAACTTTTTTTTTTAAAGATTCCTTCCTTCCTTCCTTCCTTCCTTCCTTCCTTTTTAAGATTTTATGTATTTATTATGTATACAGTCTTCTGCCTGTATGCCAGCAGAGGGCACCAGATCTCATTCAAGGTGGTTTTGAGCCACCATGTGGTTGCCAGGAATTGAGCTCAGGATCTCTGGAAGAAGAGTCAGTGCTTTTAACCACTGAGACATCTCTCCTGTCCCTGGAACTTTTTTTTTTTTAATTTAAGTCAGTTCAGTAAAAGAAGCAGTTTTCTACATAGCAACATCTGGAAAAGAGGACTTCTCCGCTTAGTTATCAGCCTTGGTCTTGCCTCAGCTAGACTGCCTTGGACAGGCTTAGTAGACTTCCTAGGGGAGACCTTACCCTCTCCGTGGAGCGGATGGGAGGAGAGGAGGAAAGGTGAACTTGGATTAGAATGTAAAACAGATTAATTTAAAAAGAAAACAAAAAGCAGTTTTCTTCCAAAGAAATATAAGTAGTGAATAACTATAATGTTATTTAGAGATAATGCAAAATGAAACACACATGGCAGTCTCTCATAATATTGGCAGAAATATTGACAAACACATGCCATGCATATGCATTAATATAAATTGGGGCAATCTGTTTTCTGGATAATTTTGGTAATATCTCCCAAATAAGAAATACACATTATTTTTAAGTTAATAGGCAGAGATATTGACATGCACATGCCTTGCATATGCACTATTATAAATTGGGGCAATCTGTTTTCTGGATAGTTAGGCAGTATCTCCCCAAATAAGAGGTATACATTATTTTAAAGCTAATAGCTTTCTGCTCAGTATATACTATTATGACTGTATTCATATAAAATCTGTATCTGTTTACAGTATATATATACATCTTCTTGATTGAGGTACATGCATGTATACAAACTAGAGGGGGGAAGATACATGTTTTTATTTTTCAGATTTTATATTAAGAAAAATTATTAGTAAAATACTGGAGCACCAAAATATTCATCAAACAAGAACTGGTTAAATAAACTATTTATATTTCAGGTTTTATAAAGAATTAGGTTGATCTAGATCTCTATCTGTCCGTATGGAAAGAAATTAGTAAAACTAAGTGTGATCTCTTAAGTGATTGCTGTTTTAGAAATAAAGCATTTCCAAAGGATAAGTTTCAAAATAAAACATATCAAGAAGTAATTGGTTGGTTACTTTGGGCAGAATGAATGCCCTGATTAGCAGGAATGATACACATTTTTTTGTTGCTTCATTTTGTTTATGGCCAGTTACTGTTACTTACATATGAGCTATGCATGACCTCACCATTTATTCATTATTTATTTATTTATTTATTTATTTATTTAATTTATTTGAGGCAAGGTCTCTGTACATAGCCTGGCTGTCCTGAAACTTACTTTGTAGACCAGACTGGCCTTGAATTCACAGAGATCCATTTCCCTCCCAAGTACTGGGATTAAAAGCATGTGCCACCACATCTGGCTCTTCTGTTTATTTTTTAAAACTATCAATAAGCTGCTTTGTAGGTAAAATATTGTTCATTTCATGTTTCTTTTTAAAATATACATGTAATTTGAAAACTAATTTGATGCACTTCATCTTTCAGAGGTTGCTTAAGGGAGTATAGATTGCTTTTTTTGGTGCCATTGTCCCCAGCAGAGATTATAAAACTTTGTATTGACTCTTGAGCTCCCTCACAGTATATATACTTTGGTTGGTTGGTTGGTTGAATTTCCATATAGTTTCTTATGGCATTGAAATAATACTTAGCCTGGCCATAGTTTATTTTAAAGTCACTTATTCTTGATTCAGCAGAAATACAGATCTTGAACATTCTGAATGGGATTTCACCTTGGCTATTTCTCTTTTCTTAAGGATTTACTTTTTAAAATTAATTATATATATGTATCTGTATCTATAGGGGGGACACATGCATGTAGAGTCTGGGGTATCAGATCCTTTTGAGTTGGAGTTACCAGAAGTTGTAAGCTGCTCAATGTGGATGTTAGGAACCAAACTAGGGTCCTCTAGCTTCTAGTGTGTGCTCTTAACCACTGAACCATCTGTTCTTGTACCCTACCTTGGCAGCTTCTTGCCCTGAAATTATGCGTTGTGATTATCTTATTGCATGTTGTAAGTTTTTCTTCAGATTTTTGAGGCATGGAGTATGATTTGAATCTAATAACTAAAGAGATGTTATTTTCCAGTGTTAATAATTTCATTAATCTCCTGGAATTTGATAAAATGATTTAGTTCCTCCATTTTCTTTTCCCCTCCCCTCCCTCCCTCCCTTCCTTCCTCCCTCCCTCCCTCCCTCCCTCCCTCCCTCCCTCCCCCTCCCTCTCTTTTTTAAATTTTTTTTTTTTTAAGAAAAGGTTTCACTGTGTAGCTCTGTCTGTTTTGGAACTCACTTTGTAGACCAGGCTGACCTGGAACTCACAGAGATTCTCCTGCTTCTGCCTCCCAAGCCTGGGGTTGAAGATGTATGTACCACACCTGACTCTCAGTAATATTTTAGACTAATTGTTGTTAACCTTTAGTGCCTGAATATTGGTGTTGTCAATATATTAACTCTTTACAATTTTTTTGCAGAATATTCCTGATGTAGATGAAGAAGGTTATAGTATTAAACCAGAAGCAAATCAGAATGATATCCTTTTATGATCTGGGTGTTCTTATCGGATTGTGTTGACATATGCATAGCTATAAAGTTAGTGTACTACTTAAAGCCTTTTCTATTTTTAATTGGCTGAGATACGACTGTTCATTTTATATGCTTTGTTAATTAAAGCTAATAGTTTTATTCCTGTCCGTTATATATTGCTCTTACAAGGCTCTCTTCTTTTTCGTACATAGTGGAAAAGCAGCTGTTCAGGATAAGTTAGAAACTAAATTCTTTAACATATACCCACATACCAAAGAGAACCATTTTTACTCATCCAGTGATTCTGACTCTGAGGATGAAGAGCCAAAGAGGTACCGGATAGAGATCAAGCCTGTACACCCTAATAATCTGCACCACACAATGGCTTCTTTGGATGAACTTAAAGTCTCCATAGGGAATATAACACTATCCCCAGCAGTATCTGTAAGTATCTGAACATAAGCCAATTTGTACTGTACATTGAAGCCTTTTTATTTTACCTCATCTACCTACAAGTGCTTAATTTTTCAAATTTTTTTTATTACTGTGTACTTGTGTATGATGTGTGTAGAGGGGAGTGTGCACATGTACCAAAGGATATGTGTGGTGGTCAGGACAACTCTGTGGAGTCAGTTCTCTTACTTTACCCTTACATGGGTTCCGGAGATCAAACTCAGGTCATCATGCTTGTGTGTGCCAGGTACTTTATTTTTTAACCTGCTGAGATGGTGGACCATCCATGGTTAATTTTAAGAATAGTAACTTATTTATTTATTTATTTATTTATTTATTTATTTATTCATTCATTTATTTATTTATTTATTTGAGACAGTGTTTCTCTGTATTGCTTTGGAGCCTGTCCATGCTGGCCTTGAATTCACAGAGATCCACCTGCCTCTGCCTCCCGAGTGCTGGGATTAAAGGCGTGCACCACCAATGCCCAGCTTTAAGAATAGTAAATATGTAAACAAAAAAGCCTAAAAATTGAGCATCAGTTAAGTACATTTGTTGGGGAATTATTTTTTGATTTTTATTTTTATTTTTTATTTTTTGCTTTTTCCAGATGGTTTCTCTGTGGATTTGGAGGCTGACCTGGAACTAGCTCTTGTAGACCAGGCTGGTCTTGAACTCACAGAGATCCACCTGCCTCTGCCTCCCGAGTGTTGGGATTAAAGTCGTGCACCACCACTGCCCGGCGTGATTTTTATTTTTTAAATAATCTTTTTTTTTTTTTTTTTCCTTTTTTGGTTTTGTTTTTTTGAGACAGTTTTTCTATCCCTCTGATTGACTGTCCTGGGACTCTCTGTAGACCAGACTGGCCTTAAAACTCAGAGATCTACTTGCTTTTGCCTCCTGAGTGCTGGGATTGAAGGTGTGTGCTACTTTCAATGGCCTGGCTATTTTGTGTTAAAAAAAAAATTCTTTTTAATTTTTTTGCAGTCAGTGCTAGAGATTGAGTCCAGGCCCTTGCTTATGCTGTACAAATACTCTACCACTGAGTGACATTCCTAGCTCTTCTTTGCATTTTTATTGCCTTTCACAATAACATTTGCATTTGAGGAAGAAATAAAATAATGATGTAGCCATTGAAATGTCTCAGTTGTTAAGAGCACTTGCTATGTTAGCCCAAGTTGAGTTCTTGGATCCCACTGTGGAAGGAGTGAACTGACTTTCATATGTGTGCCAGCATTCATACACATATGCATCATACACACACAGTAGTGATAACAAATGCTTCAGTAATAATGCCATTGATGATACCATATTGTGAATTCAGAAGTATTACAGAAGTGAAGGTCTTAGAATAGGATGTGTGTGTGTGTTTATGTGTGTGTGTGTGTGTGTGTGTGTGTGTGTGTGTGATTATTTAAAAGCTGGTTTTCTTAATAATGAAGTTCTTGCTATTTTATGTTACCTAATTTGTGTGTGTGTTGTAATTTATTTTTTAAATTTTAATTTACTAAATTTGAGACGGACTGACCTGGCATCTGCTACGTAGACCAGGCTGGCCTTGAACTCATAGAGATCTGCCTGTGTCTGCCTCCTGACTGCTAAGATTAAAGGCATGTGCTACCACACCTGGCCCTAATTATATATTCTACATAATATATAGTAGTCTGTATATACATTTGTTTTGGAGATGAAAGTGGTTTTCTCTTGCACATGTACTCATACACTTGGGTATCAAACCATGGGTAGAACATCTGCCAGGCAAGCACTATGCCCTTGGTTTGATACCCAGTAGCACAGGAAGGGGACAAAGGTTCTATAATTAAATTCTCATGGGCTTGCCTCAAAGATTTCTAAAGTGAGGCTTTATTATATCATTACTATTGTAACACTGACTATTATATATTTATAAAGAGTCTTATATATGTGAAGTAGAGAATTGTGAACCATTGACAGTTTTTATTGTATAGCAGCATAACTAATGAAAAATACAGGTAAGCAAAAGCTTAGAGGGATGGATATGTATTAAAATGTTACAGACTTTTTTATGAACAGTTGAGCTTATAGGTATTTTTAAAAGCTTTTGTGTAATTTGCCTTTTTTTTAAGTGAATATGTATTAAATTCATATCCAGAAAGTAAGTAGTCAAAGAAAAATTTTAATAGTGAATGTTGGATTTGAAAAGATATCTTTGCATATATTGTGTTGACCATTTGGTTAACTTGCATAATTTTTCCTTCTAACCATGTGTTTTAAGATGTATATATTTTAAGTAGTATTTGGAAGGAAGAGATAAATTATTAAGTGTGAAGAGAATTGAATTCTATACTGAACACTGTCTTTCTTTCTTTCCATGCACTGCTAGAGACACAGTCCAGTAAGTGCCAGATTTTATATTTCACCTATTGACTTTTAATCAATGTAATCAAACATTTGATTCTCAAAATTTTGTTAAATTTAGATTATTAGCAAGTTTTGTAGTATTTTGCTTTAGATACTGTCTTAATATTTAAGAACATTTTATTAGGTACATGTATTTTATATTCTAAATTCAATTACTGTACTATAGAAATCATGTTTATATTTAGAGATACATTTACAACTAGTGAATTTTTTTACACATTTTTCATAAATGCAATTTACTATTACGTGGATATAATAATGACATCCTAAAACTAGGTTCTAATTAGTAACATTTTGCCAAATATTTTGTTACCAAGTTAAATTATTTGTTTAATAATACTTAATTATTGCATTTCTGTTTTAGGTACAGATGAATCGGAATTCATCTAGTAAGTTTGACATAGAGATTTGTTATTTTATATCTATAAGAGTATCAGGCAGCTTGTTAGTCTCAGCCTTGTGTAGTTAAGGAATTAATACTCTTTTTGTTTTACCAGTCTTACTGGTTGACTAGAAGGATATTTACTTTTTGTAGAAAACAAACTTCCTGTAGTATTTCATGTAGTACTGAAGACATTCCTTAATCTTTCATATAGCTTATAGAATTTCTCCAAAATCTCCAAGGCTAGACAATAAGTTCTGATTAAGAAATTAAAATGGGCTGGGCGGTGGTGGTGCACGCCTTTAATCCCAGCACTCAGGAGGCAGAGGCAGGCAGATCTCTGTGAGTTCGAGATCTACAAGAGCTAGTTCTTGGACAGCCTCCAAAGCTACAGAGAAACCCTGCCCTGAAAAGAAACAAACCAAAAAAAAAAAAAAAAAAAAAGAATATTAAAATGAACTAGGGATATAACTCAGTTGTTAACATGCCCTAGTATGTACACAGCCCTTGGGTTCAAACCTCAGCACTTTGGCAGAGTGCATTATGAAAATGTTTTATAAAATAGTAATCGATAGCAAGAGTTCTAATAGGTCTTAAAAATAAGAACCCAGAGTCAGATATAGGAGTAAATGCTGAAAGGTCAGAGAAGTAAAGGAGCTAGCCATAAGAGAGACCTCTTAGATCTACTGAGTCCTCATACCAAAGGGATGATCCTGTCCTTAGAAATCCTCAGACTGCATCCTCAGACTGACTGCTCAAATTGATTGTTCAGACTGCCCTGAGCTCCTGTCTCCTGTCTCCTCCCACTTTAGTCCTCTCTCCACCCAGCCATATCACTCTAGTGTTCGGATTAAGGGTCTGTAATCCCAAGTGATAAGATCACCTTTGTGTGAGCTTAGTTTCTCTTTTAGACTGCATCAGTTTTGTGTAGCTCAGGATGGCCTTTGAACTAACAGAGATCCATATGCCTGTCTCCTGATTGTTGGGATTAAAGGTGTGTACCACCACTGCCTGCCTGCTAACTAGTGTGGCTATAACTTTGTTATAGCATAAACAAAATATTACCACATTGAGCTTTACTTATTTTAAAGTCATATTACAATTGTTTCTATTTGTAATTTCAAAATAGCAACTTTATAACACCAAAAATTTTTGGGTGGGAAAATTTTTTTTGCAGAATTATGCACAGTAAATCAGACTTAATAAGAAATTTTTGTAATTTTGTAAGTAGAATGCTTAATAAGAATCAGTCTTGATTAAAAGTTTAGCACAATTGAAAACACCAGTTGAATTAATAATAAATACCAAAATAAAAGTAAGGATTTTACCATTAGAAATGTTTGATATGTCAGAGGTTGTGGAGAAAATGAGGCTAAGTGGTGTTGCTGCAAGATGGAAGATAGTGCAGCAAACACTTTGAGACAGAACAAACATCCAGAACAAGCCAAGGGAAAACAAGTGCAAATAGTATAGTATACAGTGTGGTACTCCTCTGTAATGTGCTGCAGTTAGGACCCACTTTGAATCATTGTAGTCATCCCTGTTGCTTGGGGATATAGAACATATAAGGTGTGGAGAAAGTTTATATTCACTGACATGTGAATAATGTCACAAATGTCACAAAAAGAATGTCACAAATGCAAAATGCAACAGAAAAGAGTAGGGCCTCATTCAGTAGCTGGCCATTATTGATTATGTAATAGTCATTAGTAGTAATCTGAGAACTTGAAAACTGATTGTAGGATTCATCAGTTAAAATTCTCAGGTAGAATGCACACAAATACTTAAATGTTCCTTCTACTTTTTCTTATTACTTATTTAGTTTTCAAGATAAGATCTCTAAGCCAGGTGGTGGTGGCACCTACCTTTAATCCCAGCAATCGGGAGGCAGAGGCAGGTAAATCTCGAGGCTAGCCTGGTCTACAAAGCTCCTGTCTACAGAGAAACCCTGTCTGGAAAAAACAAAACAAAAAAAACAAAAGGAAAAAGAAAAAGAACAAGATCTCTCTATGTAATCCTAGAACTCAGTGTGTAGACAGGCTGCCTTTGAACTCACAGAGATCCACCATGCCAAGTTCTTCAAATTTTTAAAGTTAACAGTCCATGTGTAAAGCTAATGAAAGAAATCGAGGATCAACAGAAATTCAGCTTGTTTACCTTTTTTCCATAATTGTTTATATTTATTTTCTCTATTACAAAATTTGTAAGTTGTTCTTAGCATTGGAATATGTAAGTATATAAAGGATATTTTAATTAAGATATTTTCTTCTCATTAATTTTTCCTAATATTTTAATTTTTTAATTAGATGAAGAGTTAACAAAATCAAAGCCATCTTCTTTACCCAATGAGTAAGTTTGCTGTTATTTCTTTTAATAGACTATTATTTCGAGCAATTTTAGGTTAAGGTCAAACCTTATATAGACCTGCCCCCCTTACATATGCCAAGCCTCCTCCTCAAAGTCCCTTACTAGATTAGTGCATTTGTTACATCTTGACACATGTCACTCAAAACACACAGTTCAGAGGGGTCACTTTTAGTCTTGTACATTCTGTGGGTGTGGGCAACTCTTCCTTTTCCCTCCCCCATCCCACCCTCTGTCCCTTTTTGGGCAACTTTTAAAGGACTGACATTGTAGCCCCATAATCCATATTTGTATTGCATGGAAATCTCATGCCTATTCAATCCTTTTTTAAAACCACACTTAGATTTTTGGTGTTTTCCTTTGTCCTCTTTTTAGAGTTCTGCAGTTAAGTGTTAGTCGTGTTGTTTTTTGAACTGTAAAATTTATGTTGGGGCTTTTAGATATTTTAATTTCTTTTCACATGAAACTTCTTATGATGGTTTTCTAAAAAACACATTTTACTACAGTTGGCCTTGGGAGCCTTAGTACTTCCTAACAAATGCTGATACCATAGGATTTATACACATCTGTTTTCAATTTTTTTTATGGAAATTTTCTTATTTTTCGATTTTTCCCTTTCACTCTTGATTATGACTTTATAAAGTGGACCATATGTCATGAGCTTCAAGATGAAGTATCTCAATTAAGATGAAAAGGCAAGAAGCCAGGTAGCCATTTGCTAGCTCGTAAAAAAAAGCCAGAGTTCCATGAGTCCCTTTTCACTTATGTCGGCAAGACTACTTTCTTTGAGTTAATATTTTTGCATGAGTAAAACTTTGGCTTAATAAAGTTAATAATTAAAGATTACTTGTTACCCGTGAGGCACTAAATAAACACAGCAGTGCTACTTATTGGTTTTAAAGATAAGTTGTTTAGCATTTAAAGCTTAATCTTTGGATGTCACATATGTAGCTATTAAAGTAGATTTTGTACAAGGTAGAAAATGTTTGCATTGTTGCATGTTGAAATATTTAGTATGTGATTTTTAGGTCATTGTAATTAATAATTTTAGCAGAGTAGGCCTACATTTTACTCATAATTTCAACTGGTTTGAATTTTATATTCTAGACTATGCTAGAACTCACACTGTTAGAATCTATTAGCTGTGCCTGTTGGATAGCTCATTTAGACTGCTGCTTGTCTTCATTTGTAAATCTGAAATCACCATTCTTTGTACTCAGTTGGAGTCTAGCAAGGTCTGATCAAAGGAGTCTAATCCAACAATGTAAGTTACATCGTTGGTTCTGCTTAGTGCTGTTGGCAAGTCTGTTGACTAGATTTCTCAATGTGTTCAACTATTTAATCATAATTATCGAACTTGTAGAATTCTGTGGAACAAAAATAAATGAATGGTTTTATATTAATAAAATAATCTTGCTAATCTTTATTTTTAAAATACTAGGAAAGGGAACAATGATTTACTTGCTTGGGACCCCTTGTTTGGATCATCTCTTGATTCATCTTCAGCTTCACTAACTTCATCGTCATCATCATCAGGTAAACAAAACAAAACAAAAACAATAAAATAAAATTATGTATAAGAGATGTCTTATTTCAGGGAATATAGTAGCTGCATTTTTTCCCCTCATTGATTCCATTTATGTATTATGTTTAATCATCTAAAGCTTTTCTTTTTAAATTTGTCATCCAATAATAGTGAATTCTATCATTACCACCACCAGTTAAAAACAAACACATTGAAACACAAGTATTATTAATAGTTTTCCTTATAAAATAAATTCTGATTATTGGAAGGAATTGACTTTGCACTTATACTGGGTTTGGTTTAACCTCATTTAAAATGCCTCCTGATAAGTAATTCATGTATAAATGCCTCTGCTGTGTTAAGCTCATGCACAAGATTGAAATATCAATCTAGTTCGGTGCTAGTTTCAGTTATATGACAATATGTTTACAATAGCTACTGAAAGCACAGGGAAGTGCTGTAATCATTCAGGTTGGTCACATTTCTTCAGAACATACCTTCAAATTCGAGGACATGTACAGCATGAAAAAACTGGTTAATATTTGATGGGAAGCAGCAGCCTCTGAATCTAAACTTGGTGTCTTTCAGCTTCTGGCTGCCTTCCTTGAGCTTGTGTATGTAACTTTCATGTGATGTGCTTTCTAATGGTAATTCCTTCCTGTGAGTGTGTTTCCCATCCTTCGATGCTTTTTCTTTTGTTTCTTCCTACTGCTTCCTGTTATGCCTCCACTCCTACACTGATGATCAGGATCTTCAGCTTTGCATTTTATTTTCTCATCCATTAACTTAGGCTGGTTTATGTGTTTTTAATTCATTTTAATTGGAGACCTTCCAAATATATTTTTCCTACCCACTATATTTTTCAATGTTTGAATTATAGCACATATTTTTGAATGGACCAAAAGTCTTGAAAATCATCCTATTAGGAGTTAATAAGGGCCAGTAAGATGACTCAGCAGGTGGTACTGTGGCCAAGCCTGAATTTGATCCTGGAGCCCACAAGGTAGAAGAGAACTGAATCCTGCAAGTTGTCCTCTGACCTCCATGCACATACTCACACACTCACAAAAATAAATAAAGTGATAATTTTGCAATGATAATTTATTTACCTCTAATTCATTCCTGCTTTGATTATACATATTTGACTTTTATATACACTTGAATTTCATTTACTATCATGGTAAAGGTATGTAAATTAAGAATACCAATTTTTAAAGTTATAAAAAAACATTGCAAAAGGCATTGACAAAAGAGCACTAATTCATATAGAATTTAAGAAGAATTAAGGTATTATGAATGTTTAAAAGATGAGCTGTAGTGATTGGTACTTTTTTTTTTTTTTTTTTTTTTGAGACAGTTTTCCTGTGGCTTTGGAGGCTGTCCTGGAATTAGCTCTTGTAGATCAGGCTGGCCTGAACTCACAGAGATCCACCTGCCTCTGCCTCTCGAGTCCTGGGATGTGCGCCACCACTGCCCATCGATGGGTACTAATTTTAGAAAATTATAAAGTCTTTAATGCTTGTAGTTATTCCTAAGATTATTACAATGTGGTTCTACTTAAGTCAGATCACAAAGTGTAATTAACGGTTAAGTGAGTTATTTGGCATTCATGTTATTTTGAAGGCATAGCTGCAAAGCCTTGCACTGACATTAGTCTCTGTGAATTAGATGTGTTGATAGTAAGCCAATAACCTTTGAATTTGAATTGATTTATTTTTATTAACTGATCTACCAGATTTAATTTTTATATGTGTAAAAAATTGAAACAGGAACAAAATTTCTATGCTTGTCTGTTGTATTGGAAGGTTTAAGGATTGTTTTGAGGAATATTGTGAATATTAGCAGTAGCTTTGATAAAGAATATCTGAGGGATAATCTTTCACTATCTCAGCATTGCTACATACTAATGATTTTGTTCAAATTCTCTTTCCCTTCAGCCAGACCTACAACTCCTCTTTGTATAGGCACCATCGTTCCACCTCCAAGGCCTGCTTCCAGACCAAAGCTTCCTTCAGGCAAACTAAGTGGGATTAATGAAATAGTATGTACTCACATTTTTAAAATTATATAACTGTTTTGGGTTTGTTTGTTGTTTGAGAGAGGGTCTCAATATATAGCCTTTATAGCCTGGGACTCACCATGTAGACTGGGCCAGCCTCAAACTCACAAAGATTGACCTGCCTGTGCCTTCCAAGTACTGGGATTAAAGGCATGTGCCACCACACTAGTCCCTAAAAATGGTATAATTATTTTGACTTAAGATAGCTATTTTTCTATATGCCCCTGCATGCTTAAATGTTTTGTTTTAGTTTTTGTTTTCTAAAGTCCTTAAAGAATAGGAAGTTTCTCCACTCATACTTCTCTCTCTCATATAATCTCAAAATTATACTAGAAAAGCAACACACTGCCTAAGAGGACAGAGATTTCCTTTTAAAGTTGTTGTATTACAAGGCAGTGCCTATTGACTCAAAAGGCAAGTTTGTGTAATTCTGCTGTAAGTCTAATACTTAAAAAAGAAAATGTATGTTTTTAGGCCTTACTGTTAGGAAATCCCAGGGGACACCTGTCTATTCTGCTTCATTTTATACTTGGGAGACTGGGTCCACAGCAGTTAGCTGACATGAAAGTACAAAAGAATAGGGAGCATTGGTTTTCAGAAGTCATCAGTCATGGCAGAAACGTCTGTGGTCTCTATTTGGTGAGTCCCAAGCCAGCCTTTGTGCCTCCTGTGTGCTCTCTTTTGTTTCATCTTCCACACTGATTGCTGTGTAATTACTGTGGTTACATTTCTGAAAGCCAAGATTATTTTATCTTTTCCCTTCTTGAGTATTTTAGCTGAATGTAGAAGATACTTTATAAAGTCATCTCACCAGCCGGCATCACTATCCCAGCTATCCCTTTCCCATCTTTCCAGCCACTCAAAATACAATCTGCTCTTTGTTCTTTCTTTTGTTTTCTTTTTTCTTTCTTCTTCTTTTTTCTTTTTTTTCTTCTTCTTTTTGGTTTTTCGAGACAGGGTTTCTCTGTGTAGCTTTGGAACCTATCCTGGCACTCGCTCTGGAGACCAGGCTGGCCTCGAACTCACAGAGATCTGCCTGCCTCTGCCTCCTGAGTGCTGGTTATTTATAGTTTTCAAGCTTCTTTAAAAGTAGTAGAATCGTTTGTCAAGTAATTAAAATCATTAAAAGTGAATTCATAGTTGAATACTTCTATTAACCCTTCCCTGTCTTCCTTGAGATCCTTCTAGAAACTACTTCAGGGGCTTCAGGAAGTAACATTTCAAGTGACTGCAGAGTATTTAATTGTATAGTCTTCTACATTATAGAATTAAAGTTCTAAAAGATTTTAGAAATTTGATAATTCTGTTATTATTATTATAGTAACTTAGTATATCTATGCTTTGTCGACACTTCAATATTTTCTTATTAAGTGGTTTTAAAAATGAAATGTTGGACTAAATGGTATACATTTTTATTGTAGACCAGTGGCTCTCAACCTTGATAATGCTGCAACTCTAATACAGTTCCTCATGTTGTGATGACCCCTGCAGCCATAAAATTGGTTCTGTTACTACTTTATAACTAATTTGCTACGGTTGTGAATTGTAATTAATTGTAATTACAATTGTAATTGTAATTAAATATCTGATAATCTGATATGTGACCTCTGAAAGAAAGGGTCATTCAATCCCCAAAGGGATCTTGACTTTTTTAGACTTCTGAGGGTTGTTTTGCCTCATTGACCACTAAAGAATGACTGCCTCCCTGTCTGCCCCAAGGAAATCCTCGTTGTCTTACAGTAGAAGCATCAGATGGGGCCTTAGACCAGAAGCATTAGTACAACCTGGGAACTCAGTAGAAGTGGTCTGTGGCTGTACCCAGACAAGTCAGGAATTCAGGGAGTGATCAGGCAGCTTGAGTGGTACAAGTTTTCCATTAGTGTACACTCTTTGGCAGTCACTGTTTTAAGGCACTTCTACCCAGGAGGGAGGGTGGGAGGGAGGGTGTGTGTGTGTGTGTGTGTGTGTGTGTATGTATGTATGGATGTATTTATGTACGTACAACAACATCAAACTTTTAAATTTTCTGGCAGTAAAAGCACTGAAATCCATTTTACTATGTTTTACTTAGTATTGCAAAAACATTTTAATATATATTTACAATAAAAGTCTTTGAGATTTTTTGAATTTTTTAACATGTACATTATCTTCAAAGTTCACTTTTATTCTTACAACACACCTCAGTTTGCATCAGCAAATTACCAAGTTCTATTGGTGGTTGTATTGGATAGTTGTATTCTAAAAAGGGAAAGGCTATTTTTAGTTAAGTATGTCTTTAAAAACAAATAGTATACTGTAGGGAGTATTGCTAGTGTATTATCGGAATAATTAATTTGAAAGAAAAAGTCCACTTACCAATGTAAAAGATAAAAGAATTGTGGATATATTTTTCCTGTTCGGTTTTATATGTTACTTTCTAGTTACCTTTCTGAAATGAGCAAACAACAAAATTAAGATTTTTCTCAAACCTTTGTTTGCTATAGCTTCTTAATAAGGAGGCATTGCAAAAATTACAAAAGCAAATGTGAATAGACGTAAATTTATATTTATAAAGTAAAGGACAAGCAACATTTAAGGAGGAAAATATTTGCAACAAATAATACTAAGGGTTAGTAAAAGTTCAAATAGTAATAAGACCTTTCAAAACCATTCATATAAATGAAAATACAGGAGCTGGAGAGATGCTCAGTGGTTAAGAATACTTGCTGCTTTTGTAGAGACACAAAAATTGGGTTCCTAGCACCTACTTAGGCAGCTCACAACCATCTGTAACTCCAGCCCAGGGGACCCAATGCCCTTATTTGGTCTCCACATTCCAACTGCCTACATTCACAGTAAAACTTAGAAAACAAAAACATGAAAATATGCCTTTTTAAGGTTGTATTAACTAGGATGCTTAGATTTGTTTTCTGTGGCTCGCCTATTGTTGCTGATAGGGAACAGAGAACTAATCTCATGTTTATAGAAACTATCATGGACATACTCTTTCTGGAAGTTATTTGGGAGTATATGTGAAGAACTGTCATTTCAGTTCTGAGTACCATAGTAAGTCTACTCTTTGAAATACAAAGAATATTCTATGTGCAAAACCTTGATAGCATTGTTTTAAAATAGCTTTTTCAAGCTTCAGTATATTATTGGAAGTGATTTGAAATAACATCTAATACCTAGTTAAAAGAAACTCATGGTAAAATTGTTTGGTTTGTTATGACTTAAAATATTTCTCTGACAAGGAAAATCTTGCTTTAGCATTTTGATAAATAACTTCTTGTTTTTAAGCCCAGGCCATTCAGCCCACCTGTAACTTCCAACACCAGCCCACCCCCTACTGCTCCCTTAGCCCGGGCAGAGAGTTCTTCTTCTATCTCTTCATCTGCATCATTGAGTGCTGCCAACACTCCAACAGTAGGTAAGTGGCTGCTGTTGGTTATGAACATCAGCGTACAAAGGGTAATCAGTGTTATGTTTACACACACAAACACACTTTTTTGTTTTTTTCATTCTATTGAAGCAGGTTCTCCCAACATAACCCTGGCTGGTCTGGAACTCACAGAGATCTGTCTGCCTCTGCCAGAATTAAAGGCATATGTCACCACACCTGGTACCACAGATATATAATTACACATATATTTGAAGGCTTTACATTTTCTAGTTTTATGTCAGCTTCCATTGACTAGATGACCTTAAATTCCATTTAAGAAAAGCAGCTTAGTCCAACTTACTGACTCCTATGTTGTTGAATACTGTGATGGAAATACTGTCAGCGCATCATTAGTCTGTGTTTATGAATCCCACTCCAGTAGTTTGAGTAGAGGCAGCAAGAGTGAGACCCTGGCCACATTTTTGTGAGTCACTTCATTATAGCCCTGATGACCCATCCTGCTTTAAGATATCCAACAAGGGAAAAGGAGGCTCTCGCACACATACACACCTGCACAGATGCACAACTATATATCCTTTTTTCTCTTCTCCCCTAGTGGAAAGTAAAACATTTAAAAATCAGAAATTTTATTTTTCTGGACATATACTTGACACTTGTAAAACTGACCACATTTCCTTTTCTATTTTAGTTCTTATTTTCTAGACTAGGAATATTTTAATTGTTACTGAAACTATTAATAATTAGTCAGTTTATAAACTGTTGGTCAGTATGAACTGTTAAGGCAATATTGTACTATGTAGTTAATTCTACTGTGAACTGACAGTTTTCATTCTTAAGAAAGTTTGTGTTTGGAGGGCAGGAGAGGTGATTCACTAATTAAGAGTGCTAATTGGTCTTGTAGAGGACCAAGGCTTGAGTTCTAGCACCCACATGCCAGCTCACCACTACCTGTAACTCCATTTCTGGAGGATCTTGACATAGTCAGATTAATTTACCAATGTTGTGCATATATATACACTTACATACACACACACCCCAAAAATTGAATGAAATAAGTAATTAAATAATTTTTTTTAAAAAACAAAGTTTGTGCTTGAAAATCATTTTCTTCAATGAAAGTATTGTATGCTTGTGAATTTATTAAATATTAAACACAGTTATTAGACTGAATTTATTTATATAATCTAAAACTTACTAAACAAAAGCAGTGTTTACTGCATCTATATTTTACTCAAGAATTTCGTAGTCTTTTCTCCTTTATCAGGCTTCTTAACAAATTCTTATCACCCCCCCACACTTTAAAATGTATTATGTATACAGTGTTCTTCCTGAATGTATGCCTGCATGCCAGAAGAGGGCACCAGATCTCATTATACATGAGTTTGAGCTATCATGTGATAGCTGGGAATTGTACTCAGGACTTCTGAAGAGCAGCCCCTGCTCTTAACCTGAGCCATTCTCCAGCCCTTTCTCTCTTTTTAAATTTTTTAAAAAATTATTTTCCTAACTCATTGTCACCAATGAGTTGCTGAAATGCACCAGCTGTTCAGGTGCAGCTGTTTCATCACAGTTACACCTGGCCTCTTATTGGTGCTAGTATTGGTCCTACAAGTAGCTATGCCACCTGGGCACTAATAAATGTAGACATTTAAAGTCAGACACTCCAGGAGTGAGGGACCAGGCTTTTACATGCTTTCCAGGTGATTGTGATACATGTTGTTTGTGAGTGATGCTTATAATTAAGCTAATTTAATTAAATCCAGTTTAATTTATCCAAGCTTACTTGTAAGAAATACATCTTGTCTGTGTGAGGTTTATAAAAATATCATAAGCATTTTGGCTAGAAGAAAATGTGAGTGGTTTGATTTCTGAATGTTCAAGCCTGACATGCATTTCACATATCATTTTTCCATTTTAAATTTATGTAATTGAGAATAACTAGTAAGTTTGTTCTTTTAATAAACAGCCTTATTTTTATTTGTGTGTGTGGTTTTCTTAATTTTATTCCCACAAAATCTACACTTTACTCATAAGAATAGATTGGCCCCACTAGAAATTCAGCATGTAGCTTGAATAATCAAAATAAGCTTTAGTTGTTTTCATGGGGATAGCCAGCTCTTTGATATCTGTATGAGACTGTGATCTGTAAGTGTGTTGGGCTGCATTTACATCTGTCTGGGGTGTATGTAGTCCATTTGATACGTCTGTTTCAGAAGGTTTTCTTTTGTGATGGAAACGCTAAGTTGATCTCGATTTAGCTGGTATGTATTTGTTTATTGTTTTAAACAATAAACAATTTTGGAAATAGATCCAGTAGCAGGTAGCAGAGATGAGGCAGGCGAGGCAGATGGATATTGAGGTTTTACACAGATGGTCTTTAGTTCACCTAAAAAGTTCTTTCTTTGTTAGGATTATTCAGCTTTGTTTAGATTTGAAGTTGTTGACTTTCCTTGTTTCTTGAAAATGTTTTCTTTCCCTGCAATATTTTATCTTATTAAATGTGATAGAAGATCATAATTTGATTGGGACACTCTCTGAAATTGAAAAGCACTGTGAGACATCACCAGGTATTGTATCAGAAGCAAATATACATGTGACTAATGCTCCTAAAGCTGTCTAAAATATTTCATTTATTTTTTTCCTTTTCAAGCAGTGTATGGTATGGTGTGTCAGCATTCAAAAATAACCCTAAGATTAACTGTCTCTATTTTATGCTAATAACTATGTCCAGTCACTGTATGAGACCAGATCTCTACATGTAAAAATGCATACTCTTTCTATATTTTCTTCCATCCTACCTAAGTATTAAAAGTGAATAGATGGAATTCTCAAGCTATGAGAATAGAGTGATTGGAAAAGAAACAAAACATGTCAGCTTTAAAAATGTTATAAAAAGGGCTGGTTTAGAGCCCTGACTGCTGTTGTAAAGGACCCGCTTTCAGTTCCCAGAACCCTCATGGTGACTTACTCCAATTCCAGGTATTGCATGCACTCAGTACACATGTACACAGGTATATAGGTATACATATAAAGTAAAAATAAATCTTAGACACTGTGGGAGCTATGTTGAAAGGAATTACATATAAATGCTCTGTGTTGAAGGAAGGTACTCTGTATACTGTTTTTCCTAGATGCTTAATCTCTGTATTTTCAGAACTTAATGCTATCTAAATATATAACAATTAAATCAAAATTGGAAATGAACATATTACTATGACTACAAATTGTTTTCACTTCCAGAAATGTTTAAATAAAAGTATAGAATAAACTTATTATTTTAGGCAAGTAAATATTTCCTTTATAAGTTTACCCTGGATGCTCAAACTCTATTTTCAGAACTTAAAGCTATCTAAATATGTAGAGGTTAAATCAAATTGGATATGAAAATATCCTAATTAAGGGTACAGATAGTTTTCACTTCCAAAATATTCTTAGAAAGCACAAATGTGAATATACCAAATGGTAAAGTGGTTTTGCGTGCCCCCCCCTCAAGCCTTCTAACTCTTTGTTTGCCAGTGTTTTATAAGAACCATGACAGTTTTGGGGGAAATTAGTTCAAGAACTCTAATCATATGACCAACTGAAAAATTGAAATGATTAACTGACTTGGCAAAATGTTTTATTTATTTATCTATCTATCTATTTATCTATTTATTTATTTATTTTTAGTTTAGTATTGTAGACCAAACCTGGGGCTTTGTAACTGCTTGTCAGTTATTCTGTCATGGAGCACCCTTAGTTTTATTTTATGTGTATTGGTGTCTTTGCCATGAGTGTTGAGTCCCCTGGAACTGGAATAACAGTTGTGAGCTACCATGTGGGTGCTGGGAATTGAACCCAGATCTTCTGGAGGAATTGTTAGTGCTTTTAACCTCTGAGCCAATGTCTCCATCCCTGAGGACTGACTTTTACAATCTTCCAGTGATTAAAAAAAAAATAAAAATAAAAATCCATGGGTACTCAAGTCCCTTATATAAAATGGCTTTTTTTTTTTTTTTTTTTTTTTTTTTTTTTCAGACAGGGCTTCTTTGTGTAGCCTTGGCTGTCCTGAAACTCACTCTGAAGACTCAGAGATTCGCCTGCCTCTGCCTCCTGAGTGCTGGGATTAAAGCTGTGAGCTACCACTGCCCAGCTGCGTTGTGTTGTTATGTAGTCTGTATACATTCTCCTCTCTACTTTCAATCGTCTTTAGATTACTTACAATGTGTAATATAAGATAAATGCTGTGTAGATAATTGTTATACTGTGTTGTTTAGGGATGGAGATAAGAAAAAAGGTGTTCCTCACATATCCAATCTGCTGAACCTACCAATGTAGGTTCAGGTGACCAAGCTGTGTAATTCTCCTTCATAAAAAATTCATTAAATTAGGATAGAACCCTTGCTTCTTATGCTTGAGTTCTTGAGTTTGATCCTGATTGCAAAACAAACATCACAAAAAAATGATAATTGCATGTGTTAGTGAGGATTTGATGAAAATGAGAACCTCTGTGCACTGTTGGTAGGACTGTAAATTTTATAGCCGCTGTGGAGAATAGTATGGCAGCTGGTCAGAAAAATTAGCAATAAAATTAACTGTATGTATGATCTAGCAATTCGCTTCTAGGTACATAACCAAAGGAATGGAAAGCAGGATCTCAAAGAGGTTGTTTTACACTCATTTGTAGCAGTATAATTTACAATAGCATTGCAGTAGCAAGAAGGTAGAAACTGTTAGATAGCAAAATGTAATATGTAATATTATTTAGTCTTAGAAAGGAAGAGAATTCTGATATACTGCAATATGAATAAGCATTCAGTACATTATGATAGAAAGTATTATTTGATCCTACCTCTATGAGGTACTTAGAGTTGGGCTCATGGAGACAGAAAATACAATGGTGGTTATGAGAGGCCAAAGTGGGGATGCAGGTATATAGAGTGATTGTTTAATGGATAGAGTTTGTTTTGTGTCATTGAAAAAGTTAAGGAAATACATGGTAGAGATGGTTATACAGCATTTTGTGCTTTTAACTGTGTACCTAAAAATTGGTGAGAATTGTGAGACCCTGCCTCAAAAAATAAAAGATAAGAAAATGGGCGTAGGTAAGACCGTAAATTTTGTTGCATACTTTGCCACAAAAAAAGCCTTCATCTTTGCCTAAAAATATGCTGTCCTTAAATTCTGAAGACCTTCTACTTTAGAATGTTAGGAATAATGGGGGTGGGTAAATATCATGCAAATACTCTAAAATCTGAAACACTCCAAAATCTGAAAGTTGTCTGACCCTAAGCATTATATAACTAAGGTTATAGAAGCATCAAAGAGGAGCAGACAATTATAGTAATAATAGGTAGTATGTGAACTATTATCATATGGAGAAACCTAACAGACAAAAATCCAATATAATACCTTGAAGTCTGTGATTGATAAACCTTTAAAAATTTTAAATATGAAGGTTTTTGGAGGCCACAGTAGTTATTTTAGCTTTGTTTCAATGACTTTTACTTTTTGACATTCCTTAACCATCCTGTGTCTTTCCAATTAAAAGTAAGTTTTACAACTTTCTAGACTTGTGTGTGTGTGATTCACATTGTGTTCTAATTTGTTTTATGATGTCTTTCTTAACCTCTAGGTTTATACTTGCAGTATCACTGAAACCAGTAATAGGGTCTTTTGTGACAACCTAACTTGAATCTGTCTTGGTATTTATGGTATGAACCTTAGTATTTGGTATATGTCTTCTAGAATGATTTAACAAATTAATTGTGTCTATTCTAGGTGTGTCACGGGGTCCCAGCCCAGTCAGCCTTGGAAACCAGGACACCTTACCTGTGGCAATCGCTCTTACAGAATCCGTCAATGCCTACTTTAAAGGAGCAGATCCTACCAAGTTAGTTCTAAATATATGCATATGCACTTGTGTTTGGGGGTGGGCAGAAATTGGGGCTTGGTGGTGAATTATAAGCTATTATTGATTCTTTGTACATTAGAAAATTCCTTTAAGCATTTGTTGGCTTTATATTTTGTAATCATCCAGGGGTTCCTGTACACATACACACAAATACTATAATGGCGGTGACTGTCCTTCAGTTTATTGCTCTTGCCCAAGCTTTCTGACTAATAATGGCATACTGATGGTATATCTTTTAAAAGTGTGTCATTTCCTAAAGCAGTGATTTTCAACCTTCTTAATGCTGCAACCCTTTAATGTGGTTCCTCTTGTTGTAGTGACCCCAACAATAAAATTATTTCATTTCTACTTTGTAAGTCTAGCTTTTTTACAGTTATGAATTGTAATGTAAATATCTGATATGCAGGATATCTGATATGTGATCCCCCAATGGGGTCATGACCCATAGGTTGAAAACCACTGTCCTAAATAGATATAGACGAGGTGTTTGAGTTCTTGCAGAATTGGTTTAGCATCTTACTTTTGAGAAAAGTTATATCTGCTTTAACATTTTATTTTTATTTTATGTATATGTATGTTCTCTGCATGCATGTATGTGTGCTATGTGTATGCCTGCTGCCCAAAAAGGCTAGAAGAGGGTGTAGAGCCCTTGGAACTGGAGTGAGCTTCCTGATGTTGAGGGATGCTAAGAGCTGAACTTGGGTCCACTGTAAGAGCAGCAAGCACTCTTATCCACCAGGCTATTTCCAACTCCCATTCACTAAGTACTTAACTATATATTCATTCACTAAGTACTTAACTGTGTGTAAGACTCTTTTTGAAACAATGTTTCTGTATATCTCTTGTTGGCTTGGAACTCACAGAGATCTGCCTTCCTCTGCCTCCAAAGTTCTGGGACTAAAGGCATGCGCTACCACGCCCAGCAAGACTCTGAATAAGTACCAAGACTACTACAGAAAACAGAGGTCTTCTGACATTGCATTATAGTAAAGAAAACATCAGAGAAACAAATAGATTGTGTATTGCTGCTAATGTTTTAAAAGGGGAGTAAGAGGGTGGGAAATTACAATAGGGGTTTAAGCAGATATTTGAAAAATATTGTGGAGCAAGCCATCCACTTATCTGAGAGACTAATGCCCCAGGACAAGGGCACCATTCTACAATCCAAGGTAAAGGCATGCTTGGTGTATTTGAGAAGCAGTAAAGTGAAACTTGTCACTGAATAGGAAAAAATAGGAGCGCAGCTAAGGATGCATTCAGGGAGTTATCAGATCTGATTGGGAGTTGTAGGCCATGATAAGCTAGGAATTCATTTTTAATAAGGTAAGAAGTCAAGTGGGCTCCTTAAGTTGATAGATGTTGAGGTTATTTGTGTTTTTGTAGTATTCTGGCTGCTCTTTGTAGAATAAACTCAAGAGAAAGAAGATTAGATGCAGAAACCCAGATAAGAGATGATGGTGACTTGAATAAGTATATTATTAGCAGGGAAGGTACTAAGCATTGGTGATACTCGAAATGTATTTGAAAACAGTTATCAAGATTTGTTGACAGAATAGAATGTGATTTTTTTTTTGTTTGTTTGTTGATGAAAACAGCACGAGGCTTTATTGCAGTTGTTTAACGAGCTAACCCCATGTTAGCCTGGGCCTTTCATCCACCCACCATGGTGGATGGCTGTGGAAAGATGCCGAGAAGTCACAGGATAGAGAATAGAATTCGAAATTTAAAGTACTTGTTAAGTGCTGTTAATGTAGACAAGTCGGTAGCTGTGTACATGATTATGAAGCTCACCAAGAAAGTGTAGACTTGAGATAAAATATTTGGTGTCCTTGATTTGTATGTAATATATGAAGTTGGGGTTTTAAGAAGTGGAAAGAAGAAAGTTTAAAGTTTAGAGAACCGAGTCCTGATTGTCTGTTGAAGACCAGAATGACCAAGCATAGGGATTAGTGATCACAAGCAGCAAGAAAAGGGAGGACAGAACCAGTGGACCAGTGTCTAGCAACTAAAAGTCACTTAATGAAGGAGGGTATGGAGAATTCCTTATGCTGTCATTGGCGTCGATAATACAAGTCACTAATAACCTTTCAACCATGTGATTATACTAGCATGGTGAAGGTGTGAGCCTGCTTGGAGTGCAGGAGCAGATTGTGCAACTGTTTGGAAAAAACAAATATAAACAATTCTTTGGATAATTTTACTGAGGGGAAGCTAAGAAATGGAATAGTGGAAGGAACAGGAACAAGACAATTTTATTTTAGTTTTTAGTTTTTGAATGGTGATTTAAAGAGCTGTGTGTGTTAACCCATACCTGTAATTCCAGCACTTGGAAAGGGGGAGGCAAGAGGTTAAAGAGTTAAGGATCATCCTCAGTTACTTAGTGAGTTCAAAGGCATCTTCACCTATGTGAGAGCCTGTCTCAAAATTCTTCCTCTTCCTCTTCCTCCTTCTTCCTCTTCCTCTCCTCCTCTTCTTTCTCGTCCCCCTCCTCTTTCTCCTCCTCCTTCTCTTCCCCCCCTCCCAGGGAGATGGATCACTTGGGAAAGGGCCTGCTTCACAAGCATGAGCACTGAGGACCAGCATTCAGATTCCTAGCATGGGCCCTCAGGAAGATCCCTTCCCTGAGTATTGAAGTTGGGAGGGAGTGGTGGATCCGACAAGAATAAGGAGGAAGAGTAGAGGGTGAATATGATCAAATTCATTGTGTATACATCTAGGTGATTCTCAAAAGAATAGTAAAAATATTAAAAGGCTGGGAGTGGCAGCACACATCTATGAGCTCCAGATTTAGTGGGAAAGACCTTAAAAAATTAGGTGGTGAGCAATCAAGGAAGAACTTTGGTACCAGCTTCTGGCCTCCACACACCATCCTGCCCATATGTGCAAGTCTTCTATAGAAGCATGAAGAAAGGCTCATGATAGATATAGGTTTGGCAGATTAGGAGTTTATTGAAGACTATGAGCAAATTCTTTTCTGATTTTATTTCCTCATTAAAATAATAGCCTAGGTGTAGGGTGAGGAAATATTGCTGGTTAGAGGAGAAATAGAAACTCTGAGAAGGCAGAGGGGCAAGTGACTAGACAAGGTAGGATTGCCAGGGCATGCTAAGGGAGCAGATAGGAGGTTTGGCCGTATGCTTTTCTTGTCTTTAGTTACATTCAGCTGTGCATATATAGGAGGGAGCAGTTAGCAAAAGCGTAGGGAGAGCTTAGGCAAAGGAGCATGTCTAGTGAGGAGTCTGGAAATCAAAGATGGGGGGTGTAAGGATCTGAAGCTTGAAAGATTATGGGAAATGAGGTAGGACAGTGAGGAATTAAGTTGAGTTAGAAAAATAGGGATCTGAGTAGATGGGTGATGGTTGTGAACTAGATTGTGGAGGAACTGTGGCCTGGCTGAGCTAAGGTGAAGGACAGAGCCTCTGGAAGAAAGATTGAAGAGCTAGGTGACCAAGGATGTTAAAAGCACCAACTGGATGGATATTGAACTTACTAAAAATTATGCTAGAAATAATGGTGCAGATTAGTCAGGAACTCAAGATCTCAGAAAAAGAAAAGGGACTTACTGAAAATGATCTAAAGGGGATAGGGTCTGAGTGTGAATCAAGAGTTTCAAAGGAAGAAGTAGTGAACAAGAAGAGCAGCCATCACCAAGCCCAGGGGTTCAGTGGGCTTAAGAGGAGAAAGTAACTGTAACTAGTTAGTATGCTGTTACCAGGAAAGCACTACCCTACAGGTCTTCAAAGATGGCTACCACACACAAAGAATTATGCTTATATTTAATAATAGGAGTATGCCACTACAATTTTCTATGATTAATTCATCTGTAATTATAATAAAGGATACAGCTGTAAGTATATGCAGGCATACCTACATATATCCACACATATATACACTTTTTAAAGCCAAGCATACTTTTGAGAAGAGAGTAGAGCATCTTATTTAAGCACTTGTCTATGTCCTCCAATGTCAGGTGTATTGTGAAGATCACTGGAGACGTGACAATATCATTTCCAAGTGGAATTATTAAAGTCTTCACAAGCAACCCCTCTCCAGCTGTGCTGTGCTTTAGGGTGAAAAACATCAGCAGACTCGAGCAAATTCTTCCAAATTCACAGCTTGTGTTCAGGTTTGTGTGCTTTACTCTTAAGATTATGATTGAAGTTTCTTTTTAAGAAATGTTTTTTTCTTTGTGAAATAATGTTGAATTTGAACACAATGCCAGAATTATTTATTGTAATATGATAGATTCTGAAGATCCCCTGTGGAAGGCCTCACCCTCCCTGGGGCACAGAAAGGGGATAGGGAGTTAGTAGGGGGCAGGGGAGGAGAGAAGGGAGAGGGAACTGGGATTGACATGTAAAACAATCTTGTTTCTAATTTAAATTAAAAAATAGAAAATTATTTATTGCACTTAAGTAGCTTTGTGCCGTCCTTTTGCTTTGTTTTGGTGCTAGTGCTAGTTACTTTTCAGGGAAACTTTTCACTGTTCTGTTCTTTGTTTTATAATATTGGTTTTCCTCATTCCACATTTTGGTTGATTTCTAATAGTCTTTCCTAGGTCACCAACAAAGTAAATGAGGGAAAAAGATAAGTCAAATCAAATAACAAAATGTTTCTTATATAGTGATCCATCACAGTGTGATTCCAACACAAAAGATTTTTGGATGAACATGCAAGCTGTTACTGTCTACCTCAAGAAGCTATCAGAGCAAAATCCTGCTGCTTCTTATTATAATGTAGATGTATTAAAGTATCAGGTGAGTGTCCTATCACCATGGAAACCTTAAATTTATATATAAACAAATGGAATCTGGCAGAACACTACATGAATAAACATGTTGTAGCCAATTGAGGTGCATTCCAAGAGTGCAAGATTGTTTTAGAATTTAAAAATCAGTTAATGACTATTTCAACCAAAATGATAAAGTATTTACCATCTGTTTGTGACTCAGCTACTGAGTAAATATTAATACATGAATTTATATTTAACTTGAAAACTCCAGTGTATCATTCTTAAGAAATACCAAGGCAGTCAGTTAAAGTTTGATAAGGCAGACACTCACTGTTTATATTAATAGTACAGAATTAAGTGTTTCTCTAGATTTGTTAGTACTGTTACATAAAAGTATAAAATAAGAAGTAATAGCCTGGCAGTGGTGGTGCATGCACGCCATTAATCCCAGCACTTGGGAGGCAGAGACAGACAGATATCTGGGAGTTTGAGGCCACCCTGATCTATAGGGCAGCCAAAGCTACACAGAGAAACCTTGTCTTGAAAAACAAAAACAAACAAACAAAAAATATAAAGCTCTACGTCTGCATGTATCAAATGCTTAATAATAGGTGAAACCATAAAGGAGCTAAAATAAATTATGAGCAAATATGTATGTATTCATAATATATGCTTAGTATATGATTTTACTATTGAACTATGAAAATCATTTCCAAGTATGTTTAAAGCCTGGAAGAGGGGCTTGTGATGTGGCTCAGTGGTTAAAAGTGCTTTTCGTGCAATCCTCACAACCTGAATTTGATCCTGATGACTCAAGTTCAGTCCCTAGAATTCACATAAATGTAGAATGGGAGAACTTACTCCACAGTGTGACCTCTAACTTCCATATGCATGTGTGTGTGGGTGTATGTGCACATGCATATACATAAAATAATAAATTTAAAACCCAGAAGGTATGTCAGAAAAGGTAACTGACACAAAAACAAGTAAATGGGTATGTATATAAAAGTGTTGCAATGTATAAAACAGACTAAAGGGATTACTCCAAGAACCTTATAAATTAGTAAGTTCAAGGTAGATAACTCTTGGACGCATGCTCTACTACAGTGTATTCACAACAGTGGTTAAGGCAGTCATGATTGTTCCATCCAATGTTAAAAGGGGTGTAACCACTTATTCCTATGAATGCAAATGAATAGAACCTTTTAGAGGGAAGTTGTAGTAAATTACTTGGATAGATACAATGTTTAATTCAAAGTTCTTCCTGAAATAATTATTCAGAAGTTTCATAACAAAGAAAAGATACAAAATACATTTACTGCAGCATTGTTTCCTGTCCACCAAGTATACAGCAGCAGAGGAATACACTGCTTCATCAGTATTTTATAAAAATCATTACACAAATGAAATAGAACCATGTTTCATGTTCCTAAAACGTCTGGGAGGATATGTAGCATGATCTTAACAGTGGGGAGAAAAAGCACCAAGGGGTGGGCTTGGTTACAGCTCAGTAGTAGAGCACTAATCCTGCATGTGTTAAGCCTTGAGCTTAATCCCCAGCAACATGCATGCATGCACATGCTGGAGATAAATAAAATCTGTAAAAACAACTTACATTTATGTTTGAATTTTTAATAGCGTAATGATACTATTAAAATAGCACATTTCTAAGCAAGACATTTGTAATCAGTGCTTGCTAATTGCTGGGAATAGTACAAGGAGATGGTAAACATCAGTAAATAGTATTGATATATTAGAAAATTAAGTGCTATAGATGAAAGGAAATGGCTTCAAGGATCCCTTTGAAAAAGGAGCTCCGTGGTCAGAAGTTATCCATTCACAGTGTTTAAAGTTATTAAATACTTGAAGTTAGAGGTATATTAATTCTAGGCATTGGGAACCACATGGCAAACCTTTTTTTCTCACAGATGTATATTTGAATTCTTTATAATTTCATATATAATTAATTGAAAATCTTAGAACCTCCTTTGAAAGGTTTTGGACTTTATATAAATTTTCTGCAGTTGAATCCAAGGGAACTGCACCATGGTCGTTTGCAGGTAGTCTGCCCCAGATCCACGGAACCAAGAGTGACCTTATGAGCTGAGTGCTTCATTTTACCTAGCAACAGCCACTCTTCTTACTGCTTTGTTGTGATTCTGCAGATTCTTGAGCATAAATGTTTGTGTCATGAACATGCCTTGTTTACTCTTCAGGCAAAGACAGTTATTTGTTTGATTCTCTTTAAAGGTATCATCAAATGGCATTCAGTCCACTCCTCTAAATCTTGCAACGTACTGGAAATGTAGTGCCAGTACCACAGATCTGAGAGTGGATTATAAGTACAACCCAGAAGCCATGGTCGCACCTAGTGTGCTTTCCAACATACAGGTGGTGGTACCAGTGGATGGAGGAGTCACAAATATGCAGTCCCTTCCCCCTGCAATATGGTAAACTATGTTTGCATTTTTGTTTGTCTCTAGCTGCAACAGTTCTAACCTCTTAAAACTAACAATAATTGGGTTAAGTGCTTGTCCATGCAAACCTGGCAACCTTAGTAAACTGAAAACTTTGTAAAGATTCCTGAGAACCTATGTGAAGGAGATCCTTAAACCCTACATGTGCCAGTGACAAGCACATTTCTATACATACATAGAATTTAAAGAGCAATAGTTACTATTTAATAGGATTAAATGTAGCACTTAGCTTAGCTACAGGAATATCTGGTTAGTTTTCAATAGTACTGGTTCCTGCATTGCTAACCACCTCTTGTACCTCTCCTACCTCTATTAGTACTATAGCACAGATCTCACAGCTCTTTATAGTTATCATTAAGAATAATGTTTCTCTTGAATAAGATACCGAGCCACATGTACACAGGTTTGTTTCCTCTGGCCACTAGAAATGAAATGAATCCTGTAATTTGGTAAACTTTCATTACATTTTTACTAGGTAATGCCATTTAAAGCCCACACTATAGTTTTTACAATAAAAGTACTTGAGGTACATTTATTGAGTGGCCATTTATGTATAGTGTAAGAGACTGTATTTGAAGATACTTGTTCTTATTGCAGGAATGCAGAACAAATGAAAGCCTTTTGGAAATTATCTGGGATTTCGGAGAAATCAGAGAGTGGAGGTAAGGGTGTGCTCCTTCTCGTTCTCTGTGCTGGGGATCAGAGCCAGGCCCTGGTGGGTGCCTTTTGGGCAAGTACTGTATAACTCTGCTGCCCCTGCCTTTGGTTGTTTTCTATTATTGACATTACTGTTAACTACCTTTATTAGTTACGTTGTGTGAGTGCATGGTCACAGTCAGTTCTCTTCTTTCCACCCTGTGGGTCTTGAGGATGAGATTCAGGTTTGAGGCATGGTGAGAAGAGCCTTTACTTGCTGAGGCATCTTGGCCTTTGGTTTTGTTTTGTTTTTTTTTAAGCATAGTCATTGAAAGTTTCCTTCTGAAATTTCATGCCTTCAGTTTTAGAACTCACCACTAGGTGGAAGTTAATACCCTTTGTATGTAAGAATGTACAAGTGGAGATTCAGAAGTTTTTACCCTTCTTTTGAATATGATTTCTTTGTAAGAAAAATAACATAATTTTATAACTGCGGGATAACTGCTTCTTATGTTTATATAAGAGAAATGCCTAGTGGTAGAATTTATTAAAAAATAGAACTATTCCCAGGTAGGTAATTCAAATAATTGCAAACGATTGAGCTTATTCTGTAAATGGGGAAGGCAGGGGCTTTCTGTTAAAGCAGGTACCCTTACTTCCTTCCCCAGTTGCATAGAAAATAGCTTTGAAAATACATGAAAAACAGCTTTAACATGATGCTTGTCTGCTCCATCTTGCTAAGAGACCTTTTCTGTTTATTCCTATTGGAGTTAACCAGAGGTCTTCAGTTTTAAGGAGAAGCAAGTTAATTGTCTCCTCCTACTGACTGAGTCTCTGTGTTCACCATATGGCTAGTTATCACTCCAGTATCTCCACTGATTCAGTGTATTTACAACTGGTGTACCGTTCCCAAGTCAAGTCCCTAACATGACATACTCATAGTCTCTTAGTTAAAAGGAGAACTTGTCTTCCTAATTAGCCTCATTAATTTTTCTTATTGAGCGATGCTTTAGTTCTGCCAATTTTTTCAGCTTTTCTTTTTGAACATTTTGAGCATATCAATGGCCTTTTTCCTCTAGTATTTCTATATAAAGGACTATCAGCAAATCTAGATTGTGATTTTCTTGTATATCTGCTGTACAGGATCAGATTTGTATTAGAGAGCCACATTTGAGGTAAGGTAACCAAGCTGGCCTTTAGTTCCTTTTGTTGTTTAGTACTTAAAGTTTGTATTTTTAGTTGGTAGCTAGCTTCACTGACTTTTCTTCCAGCCATGGAGCTTTTTGTGAACCACACTGAAATTGCTAACTTAACGTAGAAGTAAGTCAGACATCCTATGTATTAGGCTTACAGCCAGCCAGCAAGGATGAGAGGATCTTGTTCCCCTATTTAATAAAATACACAATAATTGTAAATATACCAGAAAAGGAATTTGTTTTCTCAAAAACAAGATTTACATTTTCTATCACATGTTTAGTACTTTCCTTTTGTTATTCAGGCATGAAAGTGTCTATAATACGTAAGGAAATGAGAGGATTTTATGAATGTGGTTTTGATATGGTCAGTCAGTCAGACCTTTACAAAGAAATACCCAGATTCAAATGCTATAAAATAGAAACCTGTTTTCTATTCTTGCTCAGTACCCAGAAAAAGAATAGGAAGCAATTGTAAAGCTTAAGCGTTGCTGGATGAGTGCTCCTCACTGATGCTAACAGTGGAGCGTTCACCACAGAGCTGAGTTGTTGAGCAAGGGTGTACAACTTTCAGAACTGTGTGGACAATAGTTAAGAGTTAGGCAGCATCTCCATTCTGGTATGCATCACCAGGTATGATAACACAGGACAGACCAGTTACTACCTCTTGTTTCATATTTCTCTGTAGTGTAAAACTTACTTACAGGGGGATTAAAATATCTTCTTGCTGCTACTGAGCAGGTCTGTCCACTTCCCCTGACAGTGTTTCTCAGCTTTCCTAATGCTGTGACCCTTTAATGCAGTTAGTTCTTGTGTTTAGTGATCCCCCCAACCATAAAATTATTGTTGCTGCTTCATAACTGTAATTGTACTAGTGTTATGAATCATAATGTAAGTATCTGATATGCAGGATATCTGATACATGACCCCTGTGAAAGGGTCTTTTTATCTCCAAAAGGGTCTTGACCCACAGATTGAGAACCACTGCCCTAATCAGAAACCCAGGTTAAATTAGATTAGAACACAATATTTAAAAGAAAAGGAAAGGAGAAGTCCGGAAGGATTTCTAGCAGATCCCATTTTTCTGTCACCTAGAGCCCTAATAAACTCGTTTATTGTAGTTGGTCTCATTGCTTTGCATCTTGCCCCTGCCTTCTCTTCTAGGAGCACTAATCTGAGATTCTTGCCTGTCTTATCTCTGGTGTTTCCTTGTGGCTATGTCATAAACTTATTACTGTGGCCTGGGGCCTTGCTACTATTATGGTTTCATCCAGATACTGTGGTATGAATATGGTTCTCTTAAGCCTGCTCTCACGGGTCTTCTGTCTACATCCCAGTACCTGCCTAAAATGCACACCAGCGTGCCCAGCAGTGTTTATAACTTGCAGCAGAAATGCATGTTTTCAGAGCACTTATCAGATTCATTAGCTTCACTGATACCCTAGTTCTGTTGCAGTCAGACAAGGATATGTTGAATAAATGATTATAGCTGAAAGAAAAGACCTAAAATATATTGATGGGGTGATGTGATGTTGTACTAATAAAATTTAAGAAGTAAGGGTGATGTAGCTAGCCAGTTAGCTCAGTTGGTTAGAGTATCATGTTAATAAGATGAGTGAAAAATAGTGAGGCTGATACCCCCCTCCCAACAGTAGTAGCTGCCTTTTCTTCTTAACCCTTTGGACTGCATGATCTAGTACTCAGCACTCACTTCTCTTTGCTTTGTCTTGTCATCCCTCTGTCCCTTCCCCCATCCTTTGTGTCATGCCCCCCTTGCTCCCTGTGTGCTGCTCTCCATGCGTTACCTTGTCCTTGTCAACTCACATGCATATCACAAGCATCTATCTAAAGCAGTATATGTCTGAACCTGACTGTTACATAAAAGAAAATAGTAGATTGAGATTACTTAGTAGAAATTCAGGCTCACTGAATAGGGTTTGATTTGAAAACAGTATAGTGGTTTGTTTACTATGCGCATCTCATGAATTTACCATTGGCTGAGTAATTTAGCTTAGATCCTCCATTTTCAATCTGTGGCTTGCAATGCCCTTTCAAGGGGTTACATATCAGATATCTTATATACCAGGTATTTATATTACTTTTTTTTGTTTTGTTTTGTTTTTTTGTTTTTTTTTTGTTTTTCGAGACAGGGTTTCTCTGTAGCTTTGGAGCTTATCTTGGCACTCGCTCTGGAGACCAGGCTGGCCTTGAACTCACAGAGATCCACCTGCCTCTGCCTCCCGAGTGCTGGGATTAAAGGTGTGCACCATCAACGCCCAGCTTATATTACAATTTGTAACAGTAGCAAAATTATAGTTATGAACTAGCAATGAAAATAATTTTATGTTTGGGCATCATCACAACATGAGGAACTGTATTAAAGGTTCATAGCATTAGGAAGGTTGGGAAGCCCTGGCTTAGATACTCATTTAATTTTATTTGGTGTATAACATATTTTACCTTTTATAAGGTCTTTATTCCTTTCTTTGTAGGTTCTGGATCCCTCAGAGCAAAATTTGATCTTTCAGAAGGACCCAGCAAACCCACAACACTTGCAGTGCAATTTCTTAGTGAGGGAAATACCCTCTCGGGAGTAGATATTGAGCTAGTTGGCACTGGTTATAGACTTTCTTTAGTAAAGAAGCGTTTTGCCACTGGTAAGTTGAGATGTTTTGAGCTTTCTAGTGTATATGGGAAACATTTGTTCTCTATAAGTTTATAATTTAAAAACATGTTTTGTTTTGTTTTTTTCCTCCCTTGCTACAAGCTGCCAGATAAAAGACAGTCTTGGTAGAGTTACCATGATCAGCATAGTAAACTATGTAATGTGATCCTAATGAGTAGTAAACAGCAGGTGGGAACTAGAGTTCTGTGTCTGTACCCATAAAGAGCAATGTGGTCCTTTAGTGTATTTGATGGTGTAACTGTGTGGGTCTGCTTGGTGTGTTTCAGGACGATACTTGGCTGATTGTTGATGGACCTGGAAAGCGGTTTTCTCAAGGGAACAGTGCAAACCTGTCACTGCATCACCTGTTCTTTCCAAACACTATTTTTACTTGTATGATGTCTTTCAAACTTTGTCTTTGAAAGCTGACTACAAACATTAAATTGCACTTTCAAAGTGAGTCATTGAAAGAAATAGCACTGAAATGACCTTGTACACAGTAATGATTAATGATCAAATGCAATATTCAGGAAGCACATGTATTCAAATTGTCACTAAAATGAAGTTTATTATCTTCAGTGTCTGTGTTTGTACAAAGGTTAGAATGTAGTAACAAACCTAAAATTTCAGGAGAGCAAGCACAAAATTATTTAGCTTTCCATAAGTATTTAGAGTCAGAGATAGCTTTGAAGTTCCATAAGTTTGATATTGAATGAATATAAACAACGTAAATTTTAAGTTTTGAATGTTAACTCAGAGCTCAATCTAATTGAGTTATGTGCCATAGGTAATCAGACCAGAGTCCAAGTTGTATGCAAAAAAAAAAAAAAAACCCTACAATCTGATTCTCATAAGCATAGTAATAAAGTGTAAATGGTGTTTTATATGATTTTTTTTTAAATTCTCAAGTGCAATGTGTTTTAAAATAAGCTTGCGAAGGACAGCAGAAAAACTTACTTCTGCAGTTATTAACTTTATAGAAGTTGTGATTGTTTTGATGAATTAATGCTGTAGATTTAATTTATTTTTATATGGATTACATAATGTGTGCCTTTTAAAACAATAACAGAAACCAGGAATGTGCCTCTAGTTTGTGTTAATGTGCCTCACTTTTTTCTCACTCTGGATCTTGTATTCAGAAACATACAGTGGTCAAGCATATTTAAAATATATTTGTAATTTTTAAAATACCTTCAAGCTATAATTGGGAAGAATATTGAAAATAACCAAAAGATAATTTGTACTTAAAAATCCTGGCTCCTGTCTTATACACTATAGCCACTAGAAAAACAAATAAGCCTAATGGAGTATGTTTACTGGGATTAAAATTACCTTCAGATATTCAACATTGACCTCATATGTATGTGAAATGAACAAGTGCTGAAACTATGGTGATAAATTGCTAACTGGTATTTTAACTCTAATTTAGCATTTGACTTGACCATATTTATCAAGGAAAATTTACACACTTAGTTGCTATTGTGTTGTGAATATAGGTTTTCTAGCATTCTATGAATAATTTTTTAAAAGATTTCATTTTGGCAATGAGAGAAGTACTGTCACTTGTTTTCACTGTAATAATTAGAAAATTGTCAAATTCCTATATGGTAAGAATAGGTAAATTATTTGAAGTGAAGGATTGGGTTGAGTGTTTCTTAATGTGAACTGCTCATACTAAGTAATAACTTTATAGCAAATTCTGATTAACAAAAGAAATAAAATGTTTTAGACAAAGTTTCATAATTTACAAGTGGGAATTTATGATAAATACCAATGTCTTTCATTTTCATAGAAGTGATAGCTTGTGTTATATCTGATAATTTATATAAACCACTAATTATTTTGTTAAGCTTTACAAAAAATAAAGCCCCATTACTAGACACTAAAATAACATCTTGCTATACTAAACACAACAGAAAAGTCTGCTCTTCTGCAGTTTGTAATACAAAATGAGTAGTCATATATTCAGTGTTATTTCAGTTCTAAATTTAGATTTGACTTAAGCAAATTTAAGACAATTTATTGAAATGTTAATCTTTACTCACTAGCAAAATTAGAATTTCTAGCTCTTAAGTTCTTTAAAATGCCAGTTACAATTACACTTACTAAAATATTGACAAACTTTGCTTTTACTGGGCAGTCAATGCTTTAATATTTGAATTCTGTCACTGCTACATTCACAATGTCTGTTTTTAATCAAGTATTACCTTAAAATGTTGAAATGAGTGGAATGGTTAACCTTGTGCACTTTCTTATCCCATAGCCTTCATACCTAGTGTTGACATGCAAGTTTGTATTGGGTTCAGGTTACAGTTTTAAAGCCATATGAGTTTATAGTGATTTTTTTTTTCATTTAAAAATTCACTAATGTTTTTAAAAGCCCAGTAGGTTTCAGTGAGAGACTATCTAGCAAGCTGGTTCTTGCTTATGTACAGTGATAACTTTGTAGCTGCTTCTTTAACCAAGAATTTGTAAACACAGAACTCTTAACAAGTGTGAGCTTTTAAGGAGTGTTATTTACTACTTTGGGTTGTAATTAGAGCACATCTATCTTCCAAAATTTTGTAAATATTTTTGATTTTTTTTCATAAAATGTAAATTTTACATAAAAGTTGTATCCCTAATAAACATGTAATATATAATTTAGCAGTTGGTTTTATGTGTCTTTGTATACATATTGATAGATATGTTATAGATAGGACAGTCAAGCTGAGGAAGGAATTGACTTTAACTTTATTAAAATTGTTTTTCCTTGAACCCAGGGCCTGGTGGGTGCTATGCAAGCACTATACCACTGAGCTGGAGCCCCAGCAAGTTTTGAGCTTTAGGTCGCCATTTGTACTAACATACAGAGATTGAACTACTGAAGTTTTATTGGTCATAAAGAAAACTTAGTTTGGTATGTAGCTCTAAATATCAAAAATGTTTAACAGTGAATTATTTTCAACATGTTTATAAGTATATTTAAATTGATTATGAACTTTAGTAAAGACTTTTTGACCAGTTTTATAGGAACAGTTGTATATAATTTAAAATCATGATGAGGCCTGAAAGGTGGCTCAGCTGGGAAAGGTGTTCGTTGTCACAAAGCCTGATGACCTGAGTTCAATCCCCTGGACCCACACAGTGAAAGGAGGGAACTGATTCCCTCAAGTCCTCCTCTGACTTCTGTACACACACAAAAGGTAGCAAATAAATAAATGTAATTTTAAGAAATCATAATGTCAGAAGTTAGGAACCATCAAGTCTAAAAAACAACCAAAAAAACCCAAACCAAAAAGCAAAAAGATAAAATGAGAAAAGAAAAGAAATTATACCAAACAATGGCAGTGTTGTCAAATATGTCATAAAAACAACTAGTATAATTATTTTGGTTTGTTGGGAAACCTGATAGCATTCACACCATAGATCTCATGGATTATTCTCTCTCCTCACATCTACTCCCAACTCTACTAGAGAAGTCTGAGAGTTGTCATGATACCCTACAGCCCGAGGTGGAGTACAGAGTACCAGACTGGCTCTCCCCACAGTCCTAAGTAGAGGGAATATCTTTGCTTATACAATAATTGGGGAACTCAGGCCCCTTCCATTTCATGATTTTGCTAAAAATCTTCATTTGGCCACCAGATGGAGAAAAAGCAAAGTCTTCATGAGTTTTTATTTTTATGGGTCAGGCCTAGATGTGGAATCATCTGTTCCACCCAAGTTCCATGAGCTTGGTTTTGAACTTACAGCCACAGTTGGCTTCAGGAAAAGATAATAAATGAAGGAAACAAACACCAGACTCGGTTCAGATAAACAGTAGTCCTCTGCTGCTTACCATGTTCCTTCTCTGTTAATTTTCCTAACCCTTTCCCAAACATGCATTTGATAGACTCAGTGACTTTTTTTTTGTAAATTCTTGCTGTATATTGATATTCTATCCTTATTTGTTCTGTATCTTTTTTTCTGTACTCCCTTTTTAAATTACCTTTATTTGTGTGTGTATGCTATGCTGTGTGTGTGGCAGTCTTACCCCTTCATATAGGTCTCAGTGATTAACTTGGGTCTTCAAGCTTGACAGCAAAGCACCTGTTGTTATTTTGTAAAAGTTTAAAAATATAAAAGAAAGGCGAAAGAAATGAGACATGGAAACGGAGATACATTAGCCATAATTTATTCCAGGTAGGGGAGAGACAGTGGGAGAGATGAGAGATGCAGAAGAGGAAGGAGAGAGAGCAGGGAGGAGGTAAGAGAGAGTAAGTGGGTAAGAGAAGAAGAGAAGAGAGTGTAAGTGGGCAGGGGTCTGTCTTTTAAAGGGGTCCTTTACACCTGCGTGCAGACTTAGTTCCCATGGAACCCTGGGCTGACCAGGGTACTGCCTGAGTGGATTCTGCCAGGTAACAGGGGCAGGTCAGCATAATGCCTGAACCTTTCAGTACTCACCTCTCCATTCATCCTTCTAGTGAATGTTCTTACATGATTATATTTGGTAACTCAGAAGCAATTGTTTATCTTTGGTATTCAGTTTTATCTGCTGGAAATAAGGGCTGGCAAGATGGCTCAGGAGGTAAAAGCCTGGTGATCATGCCTCAATCCCCAGATCCCACCTTAGAGGAGAGAATCAACTTCCAGACTTCCATATGCCCATGTCCCATCTGTCAGTCTGTCTCTGTCTCTTACACACACACACACACACACACACACACACACACACACACACACACACACACACACACATATATATAAATTGAAAAATATTTTAAACAAGGTAAGAAAAGTTTAAAGTAGACAAATAATTTGCTCACTTCATATGGTCTGCAAGTTATCTGGTGTTGGCATTGATCAGTAGAAAACTTTGGGCCTTTTCCTCATGGATGCACTGGTGGCCACAGCTCCAGAAGGAGTATGCTTACACCACAGGCAGACAAGCAGCAGTTCTATTATGTCTGTCTTTTCTGTTGGGAGAGTAAAAGTTTTTTAGCAGCTCCTGGCACCTCTTTGCTTATGTTCATTTGGTCAGATTATGTATGAGGCAGAGAAAGCAAGAAACCTTCATATAAGATGGGTGAGGGAGAAGGGGAAGCAACTCATTGGGAAAAGGAACTCATTGACAGCCACAGATGTATTACACGGGTAATACAAGTCTTTGCTCCCATCCTAATCATGTTTTCTTTTGAGAACAGATCTCACTGTATAGCTCTGGCTGGCCTGGAACTTGGTATGCAGACCAACATGACCTCAAACTCACAGAGATCTGCCTTCCTCTACCTCCTGAGTGCTGGAATTAATGGTGTGGAGCAACCACACCTGGCTCTAGTCAACATTTTAATCTGTTGTTAACAATGTGTAGTTACAAATGAGCAAGATCAACTTGAAAGTAAATACTGTTATCTTTAAATAGTAAATTCCTGTGACATAGTAATGTTTTAAAATCCCACATAGTAATGTTTTAAAATTTTTTATTAGTTCAAGTTAGAAACAAGCTTGCTTCACATGTCAATCCCTTCTCCCTCTCCCACCCTCCCGCCATCTCCCTACCAGCTCCCCACCTCATCCCCCCTCTGCTTCCCAGGGAGGGTAAGGCCCTCCATGGGGGTTCCCTAAAGTCTGTCATATCATCCTGGGCAGGGCCTAGGCTCTCCCCCATGTGTCCAGGCTGAGAGAGCGTCACTCCATGTGGGATGGGCTCTCAAAGTCCCTACTTACACCAGGGATAAATACTGATCCACTACCAGAGGCCCCATAGAGTGCCAAAGCCTCATTGACATCCACATTCAGGGGTCTGGATCAGTCCCATGCTGGCATCCCAGATATCAGTCTGGGGTTCATGTGCTCCTCCTTGTTCAGGTCAGCTGTTTCTGTGGGTTTCACCAGCCTTGACCCAACCCCTGTTTTCCTCATTCCTCCCTCTCTGCAACTGGGTTCCAGAGTTCAGTTCAGTGTATAACTATGGGTGTTTGCCTCTGCTTCCATCAGCCACTGGATGAGGGCTCTAGGATGGCATATAAGGCAGTCATCAGTCTCATTATAGAGGAAGGACACTTAGGGTAGCCTCTCCACCTTTGCCTAGATTGTCAGAACTGGTGTCATCCTTGTAGATCTCTGGAAATCTCCCTTGTGCAAGATCTCTCCTTGGACCTATAATGGCTCCCTCTCATCCTGCTCTCCTCTATTCTCCTGACTCAACCTATCTGCTCCTCCATTTCCTCCTCTCCCCTCCTCTTCTCCCTCTCTCATTCTGCCAGCTCCCTCTCCCCTACCCTCATGCTCCCAATTAGCTCATGAGATCCTGCCCCTTGCCATTTTCCAGGGTCCATGCATTTTTCTCTTAGAGTCCTTGTTTCCTAGTTCCTTTGGTGATGTGGATTGTAGGCTGGTAATCCTTTGCTCTATGTCTAAAATTCATATATGAGTGAGTACATACCATGTTTGTCTTTTTGTGACTGGGTTACCTCACTCAGGATGGTTTCTTCTAGTTCCATCCATTTGCCTGTAAATTTCAAGATTCCATTGCTTTTTTCCACTGAGTAGTACTCCATTGTGTAAATGTACCACATTTTCTCTATCCATTCTTCAGTTGAGGGGCATCTAGGTTGCTTCCAGGTTCTGGCTATTACAAACAACACTGCTATGAACGTAGTTGAACATACGTCCTTGTTGCATGAACATGCATTCTTTGGGTATATGCCCAAGAGAGGAATTGCTGACTCTTGAGGTAGACTGATTCCCATTTTCCTGAGAAACTGCCATACTGATTTCCAAAATGGTCTTATAAGTTTGCACTCCCACCAGCAATGGAGGAGTGTTCCTTTTTCTCTACATCCTCTCCAGCATAGATTGTCATTGGTGGTTTTGATTTTAGCCAATATCTCAGAGTTGTTTTGAGTTGCATTTCTCTGATGGCCAAGGATTTTGAGCACTTTCTTAAGTGTCTTTCAGCCATTTTAGATTCCTCTGTTGAGAATTATTTAGTTCTGCACCCCACTTTTTAATTTCATTGACTGGTGTTTTGGTGGCTAGCTTCTTGAGTTCATTGTATATTTTAGATATTAGCCCTCTGTCAGATGTGGGGTTGGTGAAGATCTTTTCCCATTCTGTGGGCTGTGGTTTTGTCTTACTGACTGTGTCCTTTGCCTTACAGAAGCTTCTCAGTTTCAGGAGGTCCCATTTATTAATTGTAGATCTCAATGTCTGTGCTACTGGTGTTATGTTCAGGAAGCTGTCTCCTGTACCAATTCATTCAAGGGTATCTGTCTCCCACTTTCTCTTCTAGAAGGCTCAGTGTGGCTGGATTTATGTTGAGGTCTTTGATCCATTTGAACTTAAGTTTTGTGCATGGTGATAGATATGGATCTATCTGCAATTGTCTACATGTCCAAATCCAGTTGTGCCAGCACCATTTTTTGAAGATGCTTTTTTTTTTCCATTGTATAAATTTAGTTTCTTTGTCAAAAATCAGATGTTCGTAGGTGTGTTGGTTAATCTCAGGATTTTCAATTCGATTCCATTGGTCTGTCTACTTTTGTGCCAATACCAAGCTGTTTTCAGGACTATGGCTCTATGGTGATGCCTCCAGAAGTTTCTTTATTGTACAGGATTGTTTTGGCCATCCTGGTTTTTTGTTTGTTTGTTTGTTTTTCCATAAAAAGTTGAGTATTGTTCTTTCAAGATCTGTGAAGAACTGTGTTGGGATTTTGATGGGGATTGCATTGAATCTGTAGATTGCTTTTAGCAAAATGGCCATTTTTACTATGTTGATCCTATCCAAGAGCATGGGAGATCTTTCCATTTTCTGGCATCTTCTTTAATTTTTTTCTTTAAAGACTCAAAGTTCTTACTGTACAGATCTTTCACTTTTTTGGTTAGAGTTGCCCCAAGATATTTTATGTTGTTTGTGGATATTGTGAAGGGTAATGTTTCTCTGATTTCTTTCCCAATGGGTTTATCATCTGTATATAGTAGGACTACTGATTTTTTTTTTTTTTTTTTTTTTAGTTAATTTTGTACCCGCTACTTTGCTAAAGGTGTTTATCAGCTGTAGGAGTTCCTGGTAGAGTTTTTCGGGTCACTCGTGTAGACTATCATAGCAAATAGTGAAAATTTGACTTCTTCCTTTCCCATTTGTATCCCCTTGATCTCCTTGTCTTGTCTTACTACTCTAGCTAGAACTTCAAGTACAATAATGAAGAAATTGGAAAGAGTAGACAGCTTTGCCTTGTTCCTGAATAGAGAGGAATCGCTTTGAGTTTCCATTTAGTTTGATGTTAGCTGTTGGTTTGCTGTATATTGCTTTTCTCATGTTTAGATATGTTCCTGTTACCCCTGATCTCTCCAAGACGTTTATCATGAAGGGATGTTGATTTTGTCAAAGGCTTTTTCAGCATCTAGTGAGATGATCATGTGGTTTTTCTTTTTCAGTTTGTTTATATGGTGGATTACATTGATGGATTTTCGTTTGTTGAACCATCCTTGCATCCCTGGGATGAAACCTACTTGATTATGGTAGATGATTTTTCTGATGTGTTCTTGGATTCGATTTGCCAGTATTTTATTGAGTATTTTTGAATCGATGTTCATGAGGGTTATTGGTCTGTAGTTCTCTTTTTTAGGTGTATCTTTGTGTGGCTTGAGCATCAAGGTAACTGTAGCCTCATAAAAAGAGTTTGGCAATGTCCCTTCTGCTTCTATTGTGTGGAACAATTTGAGGAGTACTGGTATTAGCTCTTGTTTGAATTTCTGGTAGAATTCTGCAGTCAAGCCATCTGGCTCTGGGCTTTTTTTGGTTGGTAGACTTTTGATGACTGCTTCTATTTCATTAGGGGTTATAGGTTGATTTAAACTGCTTATCTGTTTTTGATTTAATTTTGGTGATAGCTATCGAGAAAATTGTCCATTTCCTTTAGATTTTTGAATTTTGTGGAGTACAGGTTTTCAAAGTATGACCTGATCTCTGGATTTCCTTAGTGTCTGTTTTATATCCCCCCTTTCATTTCTGATTTTGTTAATTTGCATGATCTCTCTCTGCCTTTTGGTTAGTTTGGCTAGAGGTTTGTCTATCATCATGTTGATCTTCTCAAAGAACCACTCTTTGTTTCATTGATTCTTTGTAATGTTTTCCTAGTTTCTACTTTATTGATTTCAGCCCTCAGTTTGATTATTTCCTGGTGTCTACTCCTCCGTGGTGAGTTTGTTTGTTTTTGTTCTAAAGCTTTTAGTTGTTCTGTCACTTCTCTAGTGTGACTATTCTCCAGTTTCTTCATGTGGGCACTTAGTGCTATGAACTTTCCTCTTAGCACTGCTTTCAAAGTGTCCCATAAGTTTGGTTATGTTGTGTCTTCATTCTCATTAAATTCTAGGAAGTCTTTAGTTTCTTCTTTTATTTCTTCCTTGACCCAGGAATGGTGCAATTGGGTGTTATTCAATTTCCATGAGTTTGTAGGTTTTCTGCAATTTGTGTTGCTGTTGAATTCTAACTTTAAAGCATGGTGGTCTGATAAAATACAGGGGATTATTTCAATTTTTTTCTATCTCTGTAGGTTTGCTATGTTGCCAAGTATGTGGTCAATTTTAGAGAAGGTTCCATGTGGCACTGAGAAGAAGGTATATTCTTTTGTGTTTGGATGGAATGTTCTGTAGATGTCTGTTAATCCCTGTTGGGTCATAACTTCTGTTAAATCCTTTTTTCTTTGTTAAGTTTTCTGTCTGGTGGTCCTGTCTAGTGGGGGCAGGGGGTGTTGAAGTCTCCTACTATAAGTGTGTGGGGTTTTATGTGTGGTTTGAGCTTTAGTAATGTTTCTTTTACAAATGTGGATGCCTTCGTATTTGGGGCATAGATGTTCAGGATTGAGACTTCATCTTTATGGTCTTTTCCTGTGATGAGTATGAAATGCCCTTCTTCATCTCTTTTGATGAAGTCATCTCTTTTGATTTTAGTTTGAAGTCTAATTTGTTAGATATTAGGATTGCTACACCAGCTTGTTTCTTGGGTCCATTTGATTGGAAAATCTTTTCCTGTTCTGAGGTAATGCCTGTCTTTCAAGTTGAGGTGTGTTTCTTGTATTCAGCAGAAGGATGGATTCTGTCTTCGTATCCATTCTGTTAGTCTGTATCTTTTTATAGGCAGGTTAAGGCCATTGACATTGAGGGATATTAATGTCCATAGATTGTTGGTTCTTGTTTGTTTTGGATTTATTGTTGGTGGTGTCATTGTGTGTGGATTTCACCTTCCTTTTTATTTTAGTGTTTGGTAAAGTAGGATTATCTATTGCCTATGTTTTTGTGAGTGTAGTTATCTTCGTTGGGTTGAAGTTTCCTTCCAGAGCTTTCTGTGGGGCTAGATTTGTGGATATGTATTGTTTAAATCTGGTTTTGTCATGGAATATCTTGTTTTCTCCATCTATAGTGATTGAAAGCTTTGCTGGTTGGCATCCATGTTCCCTTAGTGTTTGTAGGACATCTATCCAGAACCTTCTGGCTTTCAAAGTTTTCATTGAGAAGTCGGATGTAATTCTGATAGGTCTACCTTTATATGTTACTTGGCCTTTTTCCTTTGCTGCTTTTAATATTTTTCTTTATTATGTAAGTTTGGAGTTTTGATTATTATGTGGCAAGGGGACTTCTTTTTTTTTAATTTATTTTTTTCTTTTGGTTTTTTTGAGACAGGGTTTCCCTGTGGCTTTGGAGGCTGTCCTGGAACCAGCTCTTGTAGACCAGGCTAGTCTCGAACTCACAGAGATCCGCCTGCCTCTGCCTCCTGAGTGCTGGGATTAAAGGCGTGTGCCACCACCGCCTGGCTTGAGGGGACTTTTTTTTGTGGTCCAGTCTATTTGGTGTTCTGTAAGCTTCTTGTACTTTCATAGGCATATCCTTCTTTAGGTTGGGGAAGTTTTCTTCTATGATTTTGTTGAATATGTTTTCTGTACCTTTGAGCTGTATTTCTTCACCTTCTTCTATACCTGTTATTCTTTTCACAGTATCCCATATTTCCTTGATATTTTGTGTTAGGGATTTGTTGGACTTGAGATTTTCTTTGGTCGATGACTGTATATCCTCTAGCAAGTCTTCAACAACTGAGATTCTCTCTTCCATCTCTTGTATTCTATTGGTTATACTTACATCCTCAGTTCCTGATTGCTTATCCAGCCTTTCTATTTCAAGCATTCCCTCATTCTGTGTTTTCTTTATTGTTTCAATTTCAGCTTTCGTGCTTTGAACTGTTTCGATTGTTTCTTTCACTTGTTTTTTCTTGGCTTTCTTTAGATTCTTTAAGAGAATTACTTCTTGAATTTTTTTGTTTTTTTTATTTCTTTAAGAGATTTTCTCGTTTCTTCTTTAAGGGACTCTATCATCTTCATAAAGTAGTTTTTAAGGTCCGGCTCTTCTTCTTTTGTATTGTGCTTTTCATATCTTGCTGGTGTGGCGTCCCTAGATTCTGATGGTGTCATATTGGTCTTTCTGTTGTTGTGTTCTTATTCTGTCTTATTCCCATGTCTTCTTCCAGTGGGTGCAGTGGGGTCTCTCTGTCTCCTCTTGTCACCTGGTAGTGTACGTTGTCCAAGACTTCAGTGCCTGCAGCTCTGGATGGTCTTGCCTCTCCTGGTTTCTCCTCCCTCAGCAGAGGTCAGGGCTCAGCAGAGGTCAAGGCAGGAGGGGGAAGGAAGAGTGAGGTGTTTCCAGACTCAGCGAGAGCCTCCCTGTCTGGGCGGGTCCACTCTATGCCAGGTGCAGGCCCAGAGAGATCCACAGGGTGATGGCCGGATTTGGGCAGGAGTCGGGCGGGTGCAGAGGGGGCACTCACCTCAGCAGAGATCAGGGCAGCCCCACATAGTAATGTAAATCCAGTGTTTTCCCCCCTTCTATATGTGCTCCTCCTTGGGCTGTAGGGTATCATGACAACTCTCAGATTTTTCTAGTAGAGTTGGGAGTATAGGTGAGGAGATGTGTGGTGTGAATGCTATGAGGTTTCCCAACCAAACCTAAATCACCGGGGACTTTTTCCTAGGAAAACATGAACAAATAAATGCACACAAAAGCTATTTACTGTAATATTATTCTTACTATGACAAAATTGGGAGGGTTGGCCAAAATATTTGATAATTCCCATGTAGTGAAATGTTGTGTAGCTATTAAAAATACTGAAGAGGCTGGGCCTTTCATCCCAGAGCTCAGGGCAAATGTAAGTGGATCATTGTGAGTTAGCCTTGTCTATATAGAAAGCTCCAGACCTTGTCTCAAAAAAAAAAAAAAAAAGTGTAATGATAAATCTTTACTCCAAGCTGCCCCAGTCCTGCCGCCATGTGGGCGCTTTTCTGCCAGCCGCCCGAGTTCCACCCAAGTTCTGCCTGCCGTGTTAGGGCCCCAAATAATACACAGAGACTTTTAATAGGTGCAATGCTACTGGCCAATTGACTAGGATTTCTTATATGCTAGCTCAGTCTTAATTATCAACCATAATCATAAGACTTATCTTATGTTGGATGCCGGGTTCACGTGGTGGCTCCACTGAGAGGAGGAGGAAGAGGAAGAGCAAGAGGAAATAGAGCGACTTTTGTTTGTCCTTGCTTATATATGAGTCTGCCTGCTATGTCACTTCCTGCCTGGATCACCAGGCTTCTCTTACTACATTTCCCAGAATCCTCCTTTACTCCTAGTCCCACCTAACTTGCTTCTTCATTGGCCAACAGTACTTTATTCAACAACCAATAAGATAAACATACACAGAAGGACATTCCCCATCAAAAAAGCTGAAGATAGTTTTTATCTTCATCACTGTTCTATTGCTGTGAACACACACCATGATCATGATGTCCTTTATAAAAGAAAGCATGCAATTGAGGCTGGCTTACTGTGTTCAGAGGTTTAGTCCATTATTGTCATGGCTGCACACTGGCACACATGGTGCTGGAGAAGTATCTGAGAGTTGTACATCCAAATCCAAAGGTAGCAGGAAGAAAAAGTCATTTCAGTGGCTTGATTTGACCTTTTGAAACCTCAAAGTGTCACACTCAGTGACACACTTTCTCCAACAGGGCCACACTTAATCCTTCTTTAGTGCCACTCCCTGGTGACTAAACATTCAAATATATTAGCCTGTGGAGGTCGATTTTATTCAAACCACCTCATTCCATTCTCTTGCCCTCATAGGCTTGTAGCCATATCATAATGCAAAAAACATTCAGTTCAACTTCAAAAGTCCCCATAATTATTATAGTCTCAACACTGTTTAAAAGTCTTAAGTTCAAAGTCTCTTCTGAAACTCATTGCAATCTTTTAACTGTAACCCTCAGTAAAATCAAAATAAAAAAATAGATTACATACTTCCAATGTACAATGGCACAGAATACATTACCATTCCAAAAGGGAAGAAAGAGGGCATAGTGAGGAAATACTGGAACAAAGAAAGACTGAAAACCAGCAGAGAGAACTCCACATTTCACATTCCCAAGTCCAATGTCATAACATTCTTCACATCTCCGATTCTTTTCAAGCTTTGTTGACTACAACACACTTCTCTCTCATTGGCTGGTTCCACACCTGGTTTGCTGCTTCCTTTGACAGGTACTTTCTGGCATCTCCAACACTTTGGGCTCTCAAACACAATCTAGGCTTCACCTTCACCGATTTTCACAGTGGCTTCTCTGGGCCAGGATGCATCACTGATACATTCCTGGCCTCAGCAGTTTTCCTTAGCCAAGGAGGCAGATTCCACAACCCCTTTCTTGAATCCTTGACTCTAAAGTCTGAACTACAAGGACAAGGCTGCCAAGTTCTGCTGCTTCCTGGGGCTGGAACTTGGTACCCTCTTTCAAATACATTCTCATCAGCTTTCTGTTTTTGATGGTTTCTTTCACTTAAGCTTTTCCTCAATTCTTATTCACAAGTTGGAAGCATAACTGAGAAGGGTCTTGCCCTAAGGTCACCATTCCCTTTATTCCATTTAGCATCATGTTTTTTCTAAAATCTTATATTTCCTTGAACACTGGACTTAGTTCCATTATACTTCCTGGTGCTTCTCTCCTCAAATGGTACACTTTGTATTTTTCCTTGTTTGGCTTTTTCATTTTCATTATAGATCTGCATAAGAGTGACTACTAATAGTCACACGGCAGAGTAAATACTAGGCAGTCTTGAAATCTCCACCAATGCCATTAATCCAAAAGTTTTCAGTTTAGCTTTAGGCAGACTTTTAGGGCAAAAATCAATCATATTCTTTGACAAAATATCGTGAGAATGGTCTCTAGGCCACTTAATATTCTTTCCCGCTGAAACTTCTTGAGCTGGGCCCCCATAGTTCAAATCACCCTCAGCATTGTCTTACATGCTCCAACCATTATGGCCCATTAAACTCCATGTCAAGTGTTCAACTGCTTTCCTAATCCAATATCCACCCACATTCTGCCAACAAGCAGTTAGGTCAGACCTATCACAGCAATACTCCATGTGGTCCTTTGAATGTAATTGGCCCCCATAAGCTCCTAGGGACTGGCACTATTGGGAGATGTGGCCTGGTAGAAGGAAGTGTGTCACTGTGGGGGCAGGCTTTGAGGTCTTTTTTTTTTTTTTTTCACCTTTTCTCAGTGTCGCAGACCATTTCTTGTTGCCTACAAGATGTCGGACTCTCAGGTACTTCTCCATCACCACATCTGTCTGCACACTGCCATGCTTCCCATTATGATGATGAAAGATTTTAGTTTGCTGAGAGAAAAAGTTTTCAAAGATTTTAGTTCACAGAAAAAAGTTCCCACAGGCCTTGGCCCAGGACAAGGTAGTTGGCCCCAACCTGAGGACAGATAAACAATCCTTTTTGGGTCACACCTGGCTGGCTGACAGACAATCAGGGACTTTTCAGGGTATGTTCTGTGGTTTTTTCCTTTGTAAAAAAAAACAGGTCACACCTGGGTGACCACTCTAACATGAGATCATACTTTGTAATCAATCACTTTGTGCCCCTTGCCTGTATGCTGCTCTGCGATTTTTTCCTATATAAGGAGCTTGCATCCCATTCTGGGGTGTGCAGCTTCCCCGATATTGCTGACACCCGAATGCACATTCGTTCAATAAACCCTCTTGCTTTTGCAGCTCTTGGTCTGGTTTCTGAGTCTCAGGAGTCCCTCGGGATCCCGAGGCCCTTAGGGGTCTGGGGGTCTTTCAATGATCATGGACTGAATCTCTGAAACTGTAAGTAAGCCACCCAGTTAAATATTTTCTTTATAAGAGTTATCATGTTACAATGTCTCTTCACAGCAATAAAAACCCTAACTGACACACCCCACTTCTGGTAGCAACTTCTGACTTGGTCCGTGTTCTATTGCTGTGAAGAGACACCATGACCATGACAACTCTTCTAAAAGAAAACATTTAATTGGAGCTTGTTTACAGTTTCTGTAGTGTAGTCTGTTATCATGGCTGGGAGCATGGCCCCACGCTGGCAGACATGGTGCTGGAGAACTACCTGAGAGTTCTGTATCTGGATCCACAGTCAACAGGAAGAAGGGAAAGCCACTGGGCTTGGTTTAGGCTTTTGAAACCTCAAAGCCCACTCCCAATGATACACCCCCTCCAATAAAGCCACACCTCCTAAGCCACACACACATGAGTGAGTGCACATGCCTCAGAGAAAAGCCTTAGGTCCTCCTAGAATAGGAGTTATTCATAGTTATAAGCTGCCTGACTTGGGTGCTAGGAATCAAACCCAAGTCCTCTGCAAGAGCAGTACAAACTCCTAACCACTGAACCACCACTCTAGTCTCTTTTTGTGTGTTTTTGAGATTGCATCACACTGTGTAGTTTTGACTGGCTTTGAGTTTATTTACAGTGTAGCTCATGGCCCTGACCTTACTGTGTAATCTAGCTTGGCCTCAAACCCATTGTGTAGTCCAGGCTGTCATTGAACTCAGGCTTCAGCCACTGCACTGGGCTGTGTTACAGCCCACATTTTCAAATAAGAGAAGCTGGGAGTTATATACTGGAAGCCCAGCTTCTGCAAGAGGGCATTTCCATTGATTTACATGTATGAGCAGATTTTTCTTTCTCCAGAAAGAAAGCATTATATGAAATATGTAAAACAGACTATTGCAAATAACCTCTGAAAACAGGTGTTTTATTGGTAGGCAAACTACTGGGAAGGGAAAAAGACAACCCTATGTGCTTCCTGACATCTTTGGGCAAGAAATATGGGAATTTTAAAATTCAAATATTTTCAAGTTCAGTAATTAACCAGAAGTAATGTAGCCTGTCAAACATTCCAAGGCATGCATATTTTACATGGCTTCAATAAATTTTGCAGATACTATCTACTTTTCGCTAACAGTTCTAGAAATAACCTCTGGCTTTTCATGTGAATAACTGCAAGCCATATCACCTGGAATTTCTTTGAGCAGTCAAGGAAAAATACCTAGATATCATCAACGACTCTGAAGCCAGTTTCCCCGGGGAAACCAAGAGGGACTGGTCCCACACACAAGCTGCTGCTTCAGAAGCGCCAATTGGTGCCCACTGGAGATTTTATTTTGGGGTGTGTGTGATGCCAAAGAGAATTGAGTCTAGGCCTTTAAGTATCTAGTCACAGACGTCTGACTCTTGCTGGAGGTTTTTAATTAGAAATACTTAGTATAGGTGTGCTCTGCCTTCACAGCATTTTAAAATCCACTACTCATTCTTATTTTTCTTAATTGCACGAAATGCCACGCCCTTGTCCTACAGCCAAGGTGACCTGAATCTCCAAAGTTTCGCTCTGTCTTTTGAAGGTCTAGAAATGTAACCTTGTTGACTCAGTACAGCATAGTTCTGAGTCATGTGGCTTAGGCTCAGAGCCTGTTGTTACTGGGTATGGTGAAGGGCATCTTTTAAATGTGAGATAACTTCTTGGCAGTGGCCATTTGGTGGAAGGTGGCAGCCCTTACCCTGTGGTAGATGGTAAGATTAAGGAAATGGTCACCTCTAGTGAGTGACAGCCTACTTGTGCTGTTCCCAATTTGATTAAAAACACCCTAGCTTGCCTTCTGTGTTCACTGCCACATACAAACTCCGTTCTCATGTGCCAAACTGTACAGACAAACCTTGTGTGACTATCCGAGGGAAGTGATTATAGAGACAATAGTAGGAAATGCTCCGAGGCTTAGCAGAAGCATGGGGATGGCCTCAAGTTCACCCACTGAATCTCTACACCTTTACCTGGTGAGGGAACCCATCTCACGAACACACACTTTTTCATAGAGTGTATATTGTGTTTTAAATGGGTGCTTTTCTCTGGTATCAGTTCTTGACTATTGAAGGAGAACTAAATCTGATCATGAAGACTATAGGAATTATGAATTTTTAAATGATAAGAGAGTGATGAATGTAAAACTCATGACTCCATGGTTTGTGATGGGAAGTTTGCTAATGATCTGCAAAGTTGCATGATTATTTCCAAGAAGCTTACTCCCATTCTTTAGTCCTACTGGTTGGTCTCATGAACTGCACTATTGGCCAGGCAGAAATATCAGAAACCTAAGCTGATTATTTTCCATCTCCACACCACCGATCTAGCAGTGTCTGATAAGTGCATACCCAGCCTGTCAGCCAAGCACGTTCTAGCTGAAGCCATTATATTTTCGCTCTGGTCAAGTGTCCTAGCTAAGCCAGGGAAGCCTCTCAGGGATACTAGATATGCTGGAAACTCTGATGACCTTGTGTGCACACCACCATTATCCAGAGAAAAAACCCATCCTCTGCAAGAACAAGTGCTCTTAACCACTGAGCAGCTCTCCAGACTCTCATATGTATTTTTAAACAACAGTTTTAACTTTCTTTCAATTATGTAGGTTATGTGGACTGAGTCAGTTGGACTCTATGAGTGGTGTGACATGGATGTGCTGGAGGGGTAGTGGTGATGTTGGCTACTCACCACTTTGATTCTGAACATTAGCATCATTACCCTACAGCTCTCTTTGTTGCCAGATGCCCCTTCTATTTCAGCTTGCCCTATAAACTATTTTCTGATTTTCTCCATGAAAACTTCTGAAGGCTCTCTTGCCTTGCAACACTGAGAAATCCCAATAACCTGGCATTGTAACATGTTCAGAATGTGCTCTTTGATCTCCAATACTTTTGTTGTTGCTGCTGCTGCTGCTCCTGTTTTCAAGACACTGTTTCTCTGTGTAACCTTGGTTGTCCTGAAACTCACTCTATAGACCAGGCTAGACTTGAAGTCATATCCACCTGTCTCTCCCTCCCTGAGTTCTGGGATTAAAAGTGTACACCACCACTGCCTGGCTTGATCTCCAATACTTTTCAGCCTAACAGAGTTATCATTAATCCCACTGTACTCCTTAATGCCCTGGGTTCAGCCTGTTATGATATCCTACCCCACCTACAATATCTGCTTCTATGCTTTCATCACTGGCGTTTAGAATCCCATGTGCCTGTATGTGGAAGCCAGACAGCCAATGTTGGCTGTCTTCCCCGATTGCTCTTAGTCTTATTTTTGAGACAGGATCTCTCATTGAACCTAGAGCTTACCAATTGGGCTAGACTGTTTGGCCATCAAGCCCCAAAGATCCTACAGTCTCTGCCCCTCAGCATGGATTAGAACTTGGGTCCTAATGTTTGTGTGGCAGGCATTTTTGCCAACTGAACCATTTTGACCTTGAAAGTTTTTTTTTTCCAAATAATCCTAGCTTTTATTTATTTATTTTTATTTATTATGTATACGAGTTATCTACATGCATGGTTGCACACCAGAAGGCACCATACCTCATTGCAGATGGTTGTGAGACACCACGTGGTTGCTGGGAATTGAACTCAGGTCCTCTGGAAGAGCAGCTAGTGCTCTTAACCTCTGAGCCATCTCTCCAGCCCTTGAAAGTTTTTTTTTTAAATAGAATAAAAAGAGTCCTGTTATCTTCAGAATTTTTGTAAACAGTGACTGTACTGTATCTTAGTTAGGATTTCTATTACTGCAAAGAGACATCATAACCATGGCAACTCTTATAAAGGAAAACATTTATTTGGGGCTGGCTTACAGGTTCAGAGGTTTAGTTAATTGTCATGGCAGGTGGCATGCAGGCAGACACAGTGCGGGAGAAGTAGCTGAGAGTTTTACATCTTGCCCTGCAGGCAGTAGAAGCAACTAGGTGTCACACTGAACTTAGCTTAAGCAAAGGAGACCTCAAAGCCCACCCTCACAGTGACACACTTCCTCCAACAAGGCCACACCTACTCAAAGCAACACCTTCCAAAAGTACCACTCCCTATGGGGGCCATTTTCTTTCAAACCACCACATAATGGTTAGTTTTTATTGTCAAGTTGTCACAAACTAGAGTCACCTGGGAAGAGGGAGCCTCAGCTGAGAAATTCCATGAATCAGATTGACCCATGGTTGTGTCTGTGGAGCATTTTTCTTGATTGGTAGTTGATGTAGGAGAGCCCCTCCCACTCAGGGAAGCACATTCCTGGGAGGTGGGTCTTCTGGGTTGTATAAGCAAGCTAGCAGAGAGCCAGCAGTAAGTAGTAATTCTCTGAGGTTTCTTCCTCAAGCTCTCCTGCCTTGGGTTCCTGCCTTGGGTTCCTGCCTTGGCCTTCCTTTATGATGGAATGCAGCTATAGAATGAAATAAAGACTTTTCTACCCAAATTGTTTTGGTCATAGCATTTATCACAGCAACAGAAAACAAACTACAACAGTGATAATGAGGAACAAATGAAAACTCTTCCCCCTGACAAAATTGGAGGACATTTGTAATTCAAAATCATCAAATACAGTGAAGGGGTGTCAGGGTAAAAGAGTCAAGCAGAATAGGAGATCATTCAGGCTAATGAGCTGAGAGGTTATAGATGCAGGACCATTTGCCTAACAGATGGCTGGCTAGCAGATGACAGCAACTGGCTTAAATGCAAAGGATGCCTTTGGAATGTATGTGTAAGTTAGAAGCAAAGCTGGGAATACAGAGGTGACCATTCTGAGGAACCAAACTAAACAATAACAAAAAGGAGCCTGTTAGCATAGAGCTGTCTGTGGGCCAGATTTGATAGTTCCAGGGAAGGGGCCACCAGAGGAGCTCACCAATCTTCCCTCTTGGTTGGCTGCAGAGAGGTACAGCCTGGTAAAAGTAGCTCCCTATTTAATATAGCAGGTCAATTTGTTCATGACCTATCATAGGCTGTCCCTGCATAAACACATAAATGTCTTGCCCTGGAAGCACATAACCCAAAGGACAGTAATGATTTAAAATTTCAATTTGGGTTTGGAGTATAGCTCAGTGGACAGTGCTTGCTTAGCATATATGAGGTCCTGGATTTTAATTTAAATTTAATATCAATTAAATATTGTTTAAGTTAAAATGTCAGTCAGACAAAAAGCTGAGAAATGGGATAGGAGAATGACATGACTGATAATGTTCTTATGAAATGTTTCTGTGAGAAAGTGAAACAATGAGACAATGTACAAGATTGACAGAGCGTTTATCTCTTCATAAAGCAAGAGCACACATAAGAAAAGACATGATGCAGCTCAGGTAGGAACAGCAAGAGAGTAGGACGTAAAGGATGATTCTGGAAGCTCCAGAGAAGAACAGGAGGGTGGAAGCCCTGAATGAGCAGCTAGAGATACATAGAATAAAATGATCATCATGGCAAGTGCCAATCATGTAAATGAATTTCTACACTTAGCCTTTGGAATTTCTATGTCCCCTGCCTCATCTGGATCCTGCACACCTGGCCTGTCTTTTTCACATTGATCAGAGCCACCAGGTCTGGTTGACTGACCTGAGAAGGTAATTTGTACTCTGACTGCTGCCTGGAATCAGGGTGTCACATGGTTCTGCTTGGTTTCCATTTCTCATCTTATTCTTTGAGCACCTAGATGGCCAGCCAGGTACTTTGTTAAGTGCAAGGGGACATCACTATTGACAAATCCGATGTGTCTCTGACTCAAGGAGCACACTGATTTTCAAACTAAAAGAATTGTGTTGGCCTTGCCTTGGTCACAAAGAGGTAAGATGCCTGCCTCGTGGCAAGGAACCAATCAGAAGTTAGCTGGTGGTGCTATGCTTTACGGCTCTGGATGTGCTTTACAATGTGCACAGCAATGACGTGCAGACCATAGTAACCACCCTGGGAGGGCCTATGGGCCATAACAACCAGTTGACCAATCAACACAGGGCAAGTCCTCCAAGCCTGGAGGCACACCAATCCTGAGCCTGTGCATACCCCTAGAAACTCCCCTTACGCTGCCCTATAAGATCTTTGTCCCGTGGTTTCTCGGAGTCTTTCTCCATGGTGGATGGATGAAAGGCCCGAGCTAATGGGGTTAGCTCGTTTAAACAACTGCAATAAAGCCTCTTGCTGTTTGCATAAAAAAAAAAAAAGAATTGTGTTGGGTGGTTAGGTTGGGAGGCCTCTAAAATTAAAACAACAACAGTGTTTTTGAAAAATAATCCACTATTTAGTTGTCAGTTCCCAGGTCACCAGGAGAAGATCTGTGTTCTGGAAGAGTCTCCTCTCAGCTAGAGAAATTGGAGGACTCGTCATGGGAGCTTGGCTGCTTGGAAGGATAGTAGCTCTGGATGCTCTGGGATGCAGAACCCTCATGCTCCAAGGAGAAGTGCTTCCTGCCCCCACCCTAAGACAGTCCTGTTGAACAGGTAGCCAGCTTCTTAGATAACCTCTAAAGCTATTTTTAAAAAGTATATACCTCTTTGCTCATGTCAAAGATGACAGACTTTTGCCATAAGTTCAAACGAAAGCATTTACACTATGACATGTTGCACATACCCTATGTTGTAATGTGTCATGGTGTTGTAAGTACTAGCATTTTATCACCCAGTGTTCCTGCTTTTAAAGATGCCCAACTGGATAAGCATTCTGATGGGGGAAGTCCTTCTGTGTATATGTTTGTCTTATTGGTTGATAAATAAAGCTCTGTTGGCCAATAGGGGAGCAAGTTAGGCAGGACTAGGAGAGAAGGAGGATTCTGGGAAACATAGGAAAGGGATAGCGTCACCATGTGATCGCCAGGAAGAGAGGATGCATAAGGCTGGGCATCCTTGGTAAGATAAGTCCTTATAAAATATATAGATTAGTAGTTATGGTTGATAATTAAGACTGAGCTAGCAGATAAGAAATCCTAGTCATTGGCCAGCAGCATTGTAACTAACATAAGACTCTGTGTGTAGTTTGGGGGCCCTGGAATGGTGGTGGTGATCGAGCGGCTGGCAGAAAGAGTTATCGTTACAGCATTCCTCAGTGATTCAACAGTGTTAAAAATGCTCATAATTTACTTTAAAAATCTGCAGTCTGTGATATTTCGTTATGTGTTACTTGGGCTAACCTGTCACCCAGGTGATATGCGACATTAGTGAAGCAGCATCAGCAGGCATCCTGCCAGCCTGAAATTCAGGTGACTGGCAGAATGCCTGAGAGTCAGCTAACTACCATTTTTATTGGTGAAAACTGGCCTATTAATATCAAGTGCCCTGTGAATGCTAACAATGGGTTTTTCCAGGGCAATTGGAGGGATCAAGACATGCACTTTGGCTTTAGAAATAACCTGGAATGAAGGGGTGGCCTTCATTCTCCCGAAGGCTGACTGAAAAGGGTGTGAAGTCATGCTACTGTAGTCAGAGCTTCTCTGGATACAAGACAGAAAAGTAACCTGAAAGTTTGAGGCCAGGCTGGGGATCATAGCCAGACACCCTTTCAAACAAACTAAAGCACAACAAAAATATCCCAGACGGCCAGGTGGTAGTAGTGCATGCCTTTAATTCCAGCACTTGGGAGGCGCAGGCAGGCGGATCTCTGAATTTGAGGACAACTTGGTCTACAGAGCTAGTTTCAGGACAGCTAGGGCTGTTATACAGAGAAACCCTGTTTCAAAAAAAAACAAAAAACAAAAAAAAAACAAAAATAAAAAATAAATAAAAATAGCTCAGACAGGTGTGTGGGCTGATGGTGATGGTGGTGATGATGGAATTGACAAAGTCTGATGTCCCAAATACAGGGAGCATGAGACAACTAAGTTTTGGAATGTTCAGAACAGTTGTTGGCAAGCAGCTCTTATAGAGCTTTGTAATTGTGGTTAATGTTTAATAAAGGTCTGTGTGTTTAACAGTACTTAATCTGTTTGAGGTGTTTGCTCGAACCCATTGGTGAGATTGTGGACACTAGATAGATTTAGTCACTGCAAGATATTTTTGGTTGTTACTGAAAGTTACCTGACATGGTGGACATGGTTAAGCTATATTATTTCACGACAACCATAATCTCTCTCTCTTTTTTGGGGGGGAGTGGGGGGTTTTGAGACAGGTTTTCTCTGTGGCTTTGGAGGCTGTCCTGGAACTGGCTCTTGTAGACCAAGCTGGTCTTGAACTCACAGAGATTCGCCTGCCTCTGCCTCCTGAGTGCTGGGACTAAAGGCGTGTGCCACCAGCACCTGGCCTCATAATCTCTTTTTTAATCAGTCAGATTATTTAAAATAATATGTTTTCAGCATGGTAAATTTTTATTTCTATGTATTTCTTTGGCACAGACTTTTATTCTGATGCATTATTTTTGTAAGGTTGTTATTCATTAATTATTTTATCATATTTCTTTGAAATATGTTTTATTTTTCAAAAATAAAATTATTCCTGTATTCTACCTATCTTTCTTTATAGCCAGCCATTTTTAACTTCTTTATAAATGTTAGGTCCAAAGTATTAAAATACTCTTGCATCATATGGTCAGTACAAGTTAGGAGTAGCATAATTGATCAGCCACATATGACACATGTTGGTAATCACTAAACGCAAAAGTAAACTTTTATTGACAAGGCCTCCCTTGACAAGGTAGATGAAGACCTGGTGAAGTGACATAGGTCCTTTCCCTGCTGTAGGAACACTTCCTGCCCATACACACAAGCACAATAGAAACTTTTATTACAATGAGATTTTTGGGGGTGTTTTTGTTTTTTGAGACAGGTTTCCTCTGTCTAACAGCACTAGCTGTATTTGGAACTCTCTTTGTACACTAGACTGGCCTTGAACTCGGAGATCTGCCTACCTCTGCCTCCAGAATGCTGGGAATAAAGGAGTCATGCCTGGCACAGTGAGAATTTTTTTATTTTTTGGATTTTCCAAAAGGTTTTTTTTCTTTTCTTTTCTCTTTCTTTCTTTCTTTCTTTCTTTCTTTCTTTCTTTCTTTCTTTCTTTCTTTCCTTCCTTCCTTCCTTCCTTCTTTCTTTCTTTCTTTCTTTTTTTGTTAAATAAAATAAAATAACATCATGATTTTTTATATAAAAATGATTTGTTGTGACTCATCAGCTCATTGCCCCATCTGTTTGCAGAGCAGTCTGATATTTAGAAGGCCACTGGATCTCACGATTGGGTGATAATGAACTCACACACAGCACTTAGAACTCCTGCTGTGAGATTCCCAGGCCTTTACTTGTGGAATGGAAACCAAGTGGAGTCAGGGGGATGAGGGCTTTGAGTTCAGTCAGGCCTCAAGGTGGAGCTTTAGGAAAGAGTTCTCTGGGGAGAGGAGGGTGTGACAGACCCTTTATAGCCACCTGTGCCATGGGCCCTGGGGAGTCCTCAGTCCCATGGGGTCGTTAAGGACTGGTGGTTTATTTAGCTCTGTGATGAATCTGGCAAATAATTTTCAGCCTGGTGGGAAATAACATCATGATTTTTTTTTATATAAAAATGATTTGTTCTGACTCATCAGCTCATTGCCCCATCTATTTGCAGAGCAATCTGATATTTAGAAAGAATATAGGGAGAATGAATTGTAAAGGAGCCCCACTGAGGACAGAGAAGGCAGTAAATCACCTGTAGGGCCATCCAAAGAGCCCTCCTTAGAGTCTCCTCTGCATTGTTGTCTGGGATGGTGACTGGATACATGCTCAGGAAGGAGAAGACTGTTGCCCCAGAGTCAACACTCTCAACCCTTCCCATTACAGAGAATTTTGTTGTGGTGTCAGCAAAATACATAATACAAAATCCATAATACAAAGCATACTATCCTATTTTTCAGTTCATAGCTGAGTGTGTGAAACGTGTTCATAATGCCATGCAGTTGTCACTACTATATATCTCTATAACACAGACAGTCTTGAAAACTATACCTATTAAGTGAAAATTCCCTATTGTCTTTGGTCCTGGCACCTACTATTCTGCACTCTGAGTTTGATTATTCAAAGTTATTTAGGTGGAATTATACACTATTTCTCTTTTTGTGATTAGCTTTTTTCCTTTGCATCAAATTCTCAAAGTTCATCCATGCTGTGGCATGTGTCCAAGTTCCTTTCCTTTTAAACGCTGAATACCATTCCTTTGTATGTGGGAAAATTGTCTCCCAAAATGGAAGTACTTATGTCAAACGCTAATGAAATGGAGCCATGAAGAAAGAGCCTTCATAAGTATGCCCCTTAACAAGAACTGCCACAAAAGATTTTCCTAAGGGGAGCTTCCAGGCCTGGTGAGGGCCAGACGCTGCCACAGCTGCTTGTGGTGGTGAAATACTGACCCACCAGAGAAGACACAGTATTGCAGTCTTAAATTTTATTTCTCTGAGGGGAAGAACAGATCCTCTGAAAATTTAAATAGAAAGAAAAGATAAAAGAATTGCACATTCCAGAGTCCTGCACTGGGAAAACTGTGTCACCTCAGCCCACCCAGTTTCTGGAGACTGGCAGCAAGCAGATCATCAGGGACTTTTCTCCTTAGGAATACTGTTGATGGAGGAGGTGTTGGGATTTGCTTTCAATAGCACAATCCTCAAACCCATTGGATCCAATGGTCAAACTCCAGAAATATCTAGATAATTAACTGGTCATGTGCGCCAGATTCTCCTCCTGAGTACAGAACTGATGATATGAGCATGAAGCCACTGACAGAAGACAGTGACCAGGGGTTCCTGTTAGACTAAGCCTGGTCGAAACCCCAGCAATGTCTAACAGAAAACAAGTCAGATTTGATTGTGCCTGAACCCCACAATAAATGAAAGCAGTTCATGGCTTGACTAGCATTCAATGAGGGAATATATGGCAAACACTGAAGCTACAATGTGTGATAAAATAGAAGCATCAAAAAAGTCATGATTGCCGGGCAGTGGTGGCACACACCTTTAATCCCAGCACTGGGGAGGCAGAGGCAGGCAGATCTCTGTGAGATCAAAGACAGCCTGGTCTACAGATTGAGTTCCAGGACAGGCTCCAAAGCCTGTTTCAAAAAACAAAAACAAAAACAAAACAAAACAAAAAAACCAAAAAAAAGTCATGATTCTGAGAATGCATTGTTACTTAGATTTGTTCTGAAACTAATTTTGTTTATTCAGAACTGTTTTTATTAAGAATCTGATCAAGGGGCTAGAGAGATGGCTCGCTGGTTAAAAGTGTGGACTGCTCTTGAGGAGACCCCAAGTTAGGTTTGACTGGCTCTGCAAGAAATGCTCACTAGAACCTGGCTGCTAGACAGCTCACAGGCATATGGCAATCAGCAGGCAGAGACAGGGGTGTCTGTGAGTTCCAGGCAGCTACAGCTTCCTAGTGAGACCCGGTCTTAAAAAAAAAAAGTAATTGCATATGCATGAAATAACCACTAGAAAAAAAAAGAGGCTATGAATTTGAAGAAGATCAGGTAAGGTTATATAGGAGGGTTTGGGGGAAGAAAAGGGAAGGGAGAATGTTGTAAGTAAATTATAGTCTCAAAAAAAAATGAAAAAACAACAGTCATGGGTGATGGCAGCACCCTTGGCATGCAGTTCTGAACCACCTGTAACTCCAGCTGTAGGGGATCCAGTGTCTTCTTCTGGCCTCCTCAGATACATGTACTTATGTGTGACACACTTCCTCCCACAAGGCCAAACCTCCTAATAGTGCTTTTCCCTTTGGGGGCCCAATTTTTTCAAACCACCATAGTCCAACAAGAAAGCTTGCTGCTCTTCTACAGTAGTAGGTTTCCATATGGCTCCTCAAATGGCTCTTAGTGTTAGTTGTCCATTTCCACATTTTCTCCTTTATCTGCTTTCCCCCTCGGTCCCTATTTAATCCTCCCCCACCAGTCCCCCACCACGTCTATTCACAGCTATATATTCTATTTCCCCTTACTTGGGAGCTCCCTGACATGCCCCAGCCTTTGCTTGATATTTAACTACTGTGGATATATGGATTGTAGCTGGCATATTGAAGGTTTGAAAGCTAACATCTGCATATAAGAGAAAATATACAATATTTGTCCTTTTGGGTCTGGGTTACTTCACTCAGGATCATTTTCTTTTCCTAGATCCATCTATTTGCCTGAAAATTTCATAATTTAATCTTTAACAATGTTTTCATAATATTCCATTGTGCAAGTATACCACATTTTCATTATCTATTCATCAACTGGACTCAAATGTGTATGGGTATTTTGTCTGCGTATATGTCTGTATCCCCTATGCCTGCTTCATTCTTTTGGAGGCCAGAGAGGGTAGCAGATTCCCTGAAATTGGAGTTACAGACTCCAGTTATGAGCAGCTATGTGAGTACCAGGGACCCAATCCAGGTCCCCAGGAAGAGCAGCAGTACCTTTAACCACTGAGTCATCTCTTCTGTCCCTTAGTGGGTTTTTTGTTTTGTTTTATGTATAAAATTTAAAGTGGGGTAATTAAAGGTGTGGGGTTGCTATACTCTTTAATTGCAGCACTCAGGAGGCAGACAGAACTCTGAGTTAGAGGATAGCCTGATCTACATAGTGAGTTCTGGGCCAACTGGGGCTACATTGTGTGAACCAGTCTCCAATAAATAAATAAATAAAACAAATTTACATACAGCTTTATTTCCTGAAAAAGAGGAACCTACATGCCAAATTATTTTTATGTTCATTCCCTCACTACAGACAAAGCAAAAATACACAAAATGTTCTGGGTCTACCTTAAGAGCAGAACTGAGAGAGAGGAGTAGGATGTTGCAAAGCTTCATAAATACAGAACAATGTATGAATTACAGGAGGAATCTTGGAGGATGGCTCAGCGGGTAAAGTACTTGAGCATGAGGACCTGAGTTTGCATCCCCGTTGCCCACATAAAAACAGCTTAGATGATGCATGTCTGTAACTCCAAAATTAGCAAGGAAGAACTGGGAGGGTCCCTGGGATTTGTTGGCCAATCAGTCTTGCAAAACCAGGACACTATAGTTTCCTGGAAAGATGCTGTCTGAAAAAATAAGATGGAGAACAATTGAGGATGACACACAAACACACATATACAAAATAAAAAATATATATTTAAAACAATAGTAAGGTGAATCTTCATGCTTACAAAAAGAGTTTGATTGTAAGGACTTTCAGTGGATCTTTTTGTATTCCTTTGACTCAGAGTTTGCCAAACTTGAATGTCTTTATCCATCAAATTTGAGAGTTTTTTCAGCTACTGTTTTCTTCATATATTGTCTCTGTTCTTTTATTTCTGAGTCTCCTATAATGTGTGTGATGGTCTGTCTGACAGAGTTCCTTCCACCTCTCTTCAGAGTTTTTCCCTTCTGCTACCCAGGATTCTATCTTATTGTTGTATTTTCAAGTTTACCCTTGCTTCATTTATCTGCTCAGATCTGGCTTTGAATCCCTCTAGAGAAAATGTCATTCAGGTTACTACATTTTTTTAGCTCCCACATTTCTTTTTTGACTTCCTGTTTTGTTCCTACATTTTTGTCTTGTCTTTCTCCACATCTTTCTTGAAGATGGAGACCTGTGAGCATCTTTGTCTAGAGCAGTGATCCTCAACCTTTCTGATTTTATGAAGTCCTTTGAGCATCTTCGTCTAGGGCAGTAGTTCTCAACCTTCTCAATGCTGTGACCTTTAACACAGTTCTTCATGTTGTGGTGACCCCCAACCATAAAATGATTTTCATTGCTACTTTATAACTGTAATTTTGCCACTGTTATGAATTTTAATGTAAATATCTGTTGTTATGATAAATCTTTCTACCAAGCCACCCAAGCTCTGCTGCCACGTGGGTGGCCAAAATAACACACAGAGACTTATATTAGGTACAATGCTGCTGGCCAATGATTAGATTTCTTATATGCTAACTCAGTCTTAATTATCAACCATAACTACTAATCTTTATATTTTATAAGACTTATCTTATGGAGGACACCAGCGGAATGTGTCTTGTCTTCCTGGGATCACATGGCAGCTCCACAGAGAGGAGGAGGAAGAGGAAGATAGTGAATTCCTGCTTGTCCCTGCTTATATTTTGAGTCTGCCTGCTATATCTCTTCCTGCCTGGATCACAAGACTTCTCTTTTACTACATTTCCCAGAATCCTCCTCAACTCCTAGTCCCACCTAACTTTCTGCCTCATTGGCCAAGCAGTGCTTTACTCAATGACCAATAAGATAAACATACACAGAAGGACCTCCCCCATCAATCTGTGTTTTCTGATGGTCTTAGGTGTGCCTGTGAAAGGGTCATTAAACCCTGTGAGGGGTTGTGACCCACAGGTTGAGAAACACAGACTGAGGAGACTTGACTTCAGGTTTTTTTTGAAACTATTTCTTTAGTTTTTCTTTGAATTATCCATACTCTTTTGCTTTTTTGTATGCCCTGTGATTTTTGTTCTTGGTAATCGGACATTTGAACCTAATATTGTGGTAACTATGGAAGTAGCTTCCACACTCTCTGGGACTTTATGGGCACAGTTTACTTTTTTTTTTTTTCCACTAGGGAGCAGGTCCAAGTTGCCATGCATGCTAGGCAAGCACTCTTCCACTGAGTTACATCTCCAGGCCTGTGAGGCTGTTTTATCCCAGTGACTATGATTTGATTGTTACGGCTTTCTCTGTGCTAAGGACCTGAAGGGGCTGAGGACTTAAGGATTTCTCAGGTCTCTCATTGGATATGTATGATCACTTTCTGAATTTCCCTGCATAGTCATTCCCTTTTCATGTCTTAGTCTTTAAGGTCTAAGGGAAGGGAAAAGAATGGAAGAATGGAGAAAGAACACTGTCTTTAAATTGGGAGTGGGATATCAACAGTGGTCCTATTGCACCCTCTTTATCAGAAGAGGTAGAGGCACAGACTCTCACTTTTTGGGGTCCAGCAGCCTTTTGTTCACCATGTTTCCCCTAAACTGTGGGTGAATACTTAGTGCATTAGGGTACTGCATAGTTACCTGGCACTTGGCTGAGAAGTAAGTAGCTGCTACTCTGCTAAGGCCTGAAACTGACAGAGTAAGCCCTCCCCTGCAGGAAGTTGTTAGCCTCCACAACTCTGAGCTCTAAATTGCCAATTCAGACAGATGGTGCTAGTGTAGCTGCTTTCTAAGTGGAGGGTGTGTAGGTTTTTTGTGGTTTTATACTACCACCTTCCTGGACCCATTCCTTTCTCAGAGAGAGAGAGAGAGAGAGAGAGAGAGAGAGAGAGAGAGAGAGAGAGAGAGAGAGAGTGTGCAGGTGCCCCCAGGAGATCAGCAAAGGGCATTGGATCCCTTGGAAATGGTTGTGAGCCACCTGATACGGATTCTGGGAACTGAACTTGGGTCCTCTGCAAGAAGAGCATGTGCTCTTAACTACTATGCCATCTTCCCAGCACTGTCACCTTCCTTTCAAAGTTTAACAGGAGGAAGCAAAGCACAGCTCAAGGGCCAGATCTGGCCTGCCATTTTTTTTTGTATGAATGTGGAACCAAGGACAACTGTACACTTAAAGAAAAGGAGATTCCGTAATTCCAACTTCAGTGACCATGACTATACTTGTCTGGGCCCACCGATACACTGGCAGTATCTAGGGCTGCTTTCCAGACATGGCAGCAGAGTAGAATACCTGTTGTGGAGGCCAAATGGTTATATACCTACAAAACTTGGGCATTTTCTTTTCATCCCTCACGCAAAAAGCTCTCTAAGCTGTTTAAGCCTTGCGGATAGATAGAGGCAGTTCCCGCTCAGGCCACTTGCAAGAAACAGTGAATGCTCTCGAGGAAGCACTCATGGCAGGAGATGGAAGACCAGACTGTTGACATGCACTGACATCTGTCCAGTCACCATACTGGGACAACCAGCATTGCCAGAGCAAGAGGTTAAGGCCTGAAGTCACCAACTGGGACTGGCAGCCATTATGCCTGAGGAGCAAAGCAGGTGATAGCAAACCGAGGAGCAACCTGGGACCACCCCAGGGGCCTGGCAGGTAAGGCATGCATGGCTGAGGTTCACCTGTGTATTGTGTGGCCTGAAGAACTGTGCTGCCTGGGTGAGTGAGGACATCTGGGTGCAGTAGAGGGCTTGGTGGGCTTTGCAACCTTCTGTGGAAAGTGAGTCCAGGAGCACGGTGGGCTTGTGTGGCCAGATACTGTGAGGCCCCACTTCTGCTGACTCATAGATAACAGCTGATTTTTGAGTTGCATTTTTAAAAAGATTTATTTATTTATTATACATACAGTGTTCTATCTGCATGCATGCCAGGATGCCAGAAGAGGGCACTAGATCTCACTACAGACGGTTGTGAGCTATCATGTAGTTGCAGGGAATTGAACTCACACCTTATGGAAGAACAGGCAGTGCTCTTAACCTCTGAGCCATCTCTCCAGCCTGAGTTTCATTTCTTTATTTTTTTTTTCTTTTCAACAGAATTCAGCTACTGAGTCAGAGACTTGGCATGTTAGGGTTTGGATCTTAAGTGCCCTCCAAAAACTATGTGCCAGCTTGTAGCCAGCCTGTGGCACAATTAGGAAATAGTACAACTATTAGAAGGTGTGTCCTAGAGGAAGGGGGTGAGGTCCTGGAGATGTGCCCTCTAAAACAATGCTAAGACAGAGGCCCCTTCTCCTTCTTCTCTTTGCTTTACTTCCTGGCTGCTATCAGGTGAGCAACTTTGGTCCATACTGAACTTTCCTACAGTGATGTTCACCTTTGCCTCAGACTCTGGCCAAAGAGATAGGGCCAAGTGATCAGGGATGAAGCTTTGAGCCTAAACCAGTCTTTGCTCTTTTGTTTATTTCAGATATTTTATCACAGTGTCAGAGAGCTAACCAACACAGCAGGCAATGACTATGCTGCCAGCTGGGAACCAGAAGACATAGACCAAAAATTAGGGTATCAGACTGTCCTGGATGGGTAGTCCACAGGGCTGACACTACCCCCAAGGAAAGAGTTTGAGTTGGTGGGTCACAGAACTAGATGAATGGGAGAAAGGAAAAGTAATGGACTAGAGCATATGAATGAAGGGGCAGCAGAGGCAGCAGGAATGGCTGGATCTTTCAAGTCTGAATTTGATGCTGCAGTGGGAATGGCTGGATACTCCAGGTCTGAGGTTGATGATGCAGCTCCTGTTTAGCAGGAGAAGCTGTTCCAGGACTACTGGTCCTGGCTGAGCAGGTGGATGGTAGCAGCCCAGGCACATGGAGGAAGAAGGAGTCAGGTGACAAGGCTTGGGTTCCAGGTGGGCCACCATGTAAAGGCTAGAGAGGAGCAGGATGAAGGTGAGCTTTGGAGTGACAGAGACCAGCTAAACACCAGGGACAGGCACTCCAGAACACCAATGATGATGTGACCCATGGGGCGGGGGCTCTGAACAAGATAATAAATAAGCACTGCTCAGACAAAGGGCCTTGAGTGTTCTGTAAATACACAGGGACACAGGTGCCCTCATTTAGAGTATCAGGTCAAGGGAGGCCTTACGCTGGGAAAGAACACCCAGCTGGAATTGTAAACTATTGAATGGGAGTTAGTTTGTCCTCGACTGACTCAAAACTGACTAATAGTCATAGCTTCTTCCAGCTGGAGGCAGAGGGCCCCAGATGGAACACTGAGCCTGCTCTGGAGCCATGATTCTGTGAGGTGCATAAAGCCTTTCTGCACCCGTGAGACAGGACAGCCACAGCTGCTCCTACCTCCTGGAGTGCTGTGGCATGTGTGTGCGCGCGCACACACAGCATTCACACCTCTGCAAGGTGCCAGTTTCAGCTGGCCATGGGTAGGGTGAGCTCTCATGACGATTCAGGTAATTGTTTCTCCTGGATCGCACCCAGCACACAGGATGGCGGGTCTTTTCTGTGCACCATCTTCCTTCCCTCATCAAGCTTCTGAACGAGGTGAAAAAAAAAAAAAACAAAAAAACCAGCTTCTACCAGCGGTTTTCTTTTCCTTCTTTCTGAAACAATATAGCCTCTTGCCCTAGCTCTACCTGCAGTCTATGGCTTCCACAAAAAAACTTTTGTTGAAATGTGGGGCACTCAGGGGCTGGCTTGCTGCCAAGTTCACTTTTTATTTATCAAACCCTCCCAGTTCTCAGGTGTTAGACTCTTATTACTTGGAAGAAAAACATTTTTTTTAGGCCAAAAGTTACTGTGAGAGAAGCTGAGAGTTTCCAGTGTGTCACTGAGATAACTAGCAACAGTTAGGAAGAACCTTAACCCACCGGATCCCTGGCCTGTGTGGTGCAGCACATCAGGCCAGGTTGAGAGCTATCCCTAAGGGCTTTGCATGAGCTTCCTTGTCTGATCCTAAAATATCCTAAATACCCATGTGAGTAACATCACAAGGATTCTACCTGCCTAGCACATTGCTCACAGTCTCTAGAGGAGGCAGGAACCAGGGTAAGACCTTTCTTGCCTTCTCTCCCCCCCACCCCCATCATCTGTTTTCTTGCTTTACTTCACTGGGCTGTGATTTCAGAACACGGAAAACTTATTGGACTCCATCTTGGAGACAATAGTGGCCACCACGAAGTGGAGGGGCTGGACAGAGAATTTGGAGGCTACAACCAGCAGGGAAGGACCTGGGAGAAGTGGGGCAGGTAGAACCTGAGCCCTGGCCATGGACTGGCTGTAAGATCACAAGGCCTTTTGGGGAAATCAGGCACCTTTCACAAGTGCTATAAATGAATATAAGACAAAGGCAGAAAGCACAGGACAGGTAGCACTGGGCGATGCTGCAGACACCTGGTCTCTGCAGTCATCCGAGGCATACCTCTTGACCCCAGAAGGAACTGGGAAAGATGCTGTAGGAATTAGCTCAAACCACAGCAACCAGGCCCTTAGAATCCCCATGATCTCATTTTGATCTCATCTCTCCCTAGTAACCACAGGGGTGTTGCAATCCTCCACCTGCTATATACTTAGCCTTTCTGGTAGGTTCTGTACCCATAACATGAGGACTGAGAGGCACAGAGAACATGTTACTTGTCCAAGGCCTTGCAATAATAAGGCTGCAAAGACAATAACAAAATTCAGCCTACCCAATCCCCTTTTACATGCTGGGAAGAAACATTCTTTGGGCTCCAGAAGGCAGTGGAGAACTGAACACAGCATGCCAGGAAACCACTGATTTTTCTTCAGACTTTTCAACAAATTGGTTTCTTCTAACCCTCAGAGCAGAAGCTGTGGTCACTGTGTGTGTGCTGTGTGTGTGTGTGTGTGTGTGTGTGTGAGCGGGGGTGGTGGTGGTGGGTGGGTGGGGTGGGGGGGAGGTTCTCTCCTGAATAAGTGCAGAAATTCCGCAGTGAGTCCACAAGTGCTCCAGGTGAACTGTTACCAGGTGCATTCCACACTCCTGGTGAGGTGACCAGGCACTCAGGCAGAGCTGTTATCAACCATGTGAAATCAACTTAATGGCACCATCCAGGCCATAAAATGACTGCAAAGGGTTGCCTTTGTGTAAGGATCAGTTTATATACTCAGCCTGAACCTTAAATTCTAACATGCCCATCAGTCAACCTCTACCCATGTTTCGGGCTCCTGTGTTGAGGAGGGGAAAAAAGTACTACAGGAATACTAGCAGCAGTTCAGAGGGGCATCTGGGAGTCTTGGGAATAATACTGACATGGTTCCCAATACCCATGTTGGGAGGCTCACAACCACCTGTAACCAGTGGACCAAACAGGTCACTGTACTCATATGTACACATAACCCTATACATAGACACATACATACACACACACACTAAAAACAAAACAAAACTTTTTAAAAATCTCTAAATATGACCCCATTTAGAGCAATTGCCTAATATAAATAAGGCTCTGAGATTATTATCCAGCATTACAAAATAAATTAAATAAAATGTTAAATAAATGAGCCAGCAGCCCTAGCTTCTTGGAAGGCTAAGGCAGGAGGATTAATTGCGCCTATAACCTATAAGCTCCAGATCTGCCCATGAGAGTGCATCTCAGAAAATAAACTCAGATCCTATACTGTGATCAAAAGCTGGCCCAGGCATCCCTTCTACTGAGACTGCTCACAGCGGTCCTCAAGGCCCCAGACAAGCTGGCAGCCTTTCCCTCCTCTCAGTTCCGGTGCTCCTGAGCCCTAGTGTGCCTGCTCTGTTGAGATTTGCTCTCCAGTGCTCGGTTTGTGTCCCATGTGTGGCTCTCTTCTCCTGTCTTCATCCCTTCCTCACCTAGCTCAGCCACCCGGCCTCCTGCTCTTCTCCAAAGATACCCATTTCAGAGCTTCTGTGCTTGCTATTTTTTAGTTAAGTCAAAAAAAAAATGTTTATGTGGATGGGTATTTTGACTGCATGTATGCTGGCACCAGATGCATGTCTGGCAGAGGCTGAAAGGGGGTATCGGAGCCCCTGAAACAAGTTATAGACAGCTGTGAGCTGCCATACAGGCCCTAGGAACTGAACCTGGGACTTCTGCAAGAGCAGCAAGTGTTCTTAATGGCTGAACCATCTCTCTGCCCCTCCTGCTGTTTTTAAGGTTTATTTTTATTTTATTTATGTGTATGTGCCTATGTGTATCTACCATTTGTGTGCTGGTGTCTGAAGAGACTGGAAGAGGGTGTCCAATCCTCTGGAACTGGAACCCATAGTTCTGATTTGCCCAAAGTGAGTGATGGGAACTGTACTCCACTTTGGACCCTTAGGAAGATCAGCCAGTGCAAAGCTATTTCCTTAGCCCCTACACTGCTGTTGCCTCTGCCTAAGGTGTTCCTTTCTTCTTCTCCCAGATAGTATAAAACTTGCCCTCAGCCCCTTTGCTGTATAACTTAATTCTCCTTCCCTTGATTTAGTGGCTCAATCCAGAGGACTGGAAGGAAGTGGAAGCAGTGGGGTGGAATCCTAGAGGCTACTACATGAAGGGCCCTGTGTATTGCCCTCCTCCAGCTCTCTCTGGCATGGCTCCCGCAGGGCACCCAACTGCCCTGTTGTGAGGACATTCTTGTAGTTTGGAGAAAGGGATGGCTCTTGGCAACTGGGATGTGAGCCACACTGAAGCTGCTGCTCCAGGCCCAGCCACACCTACACATACCTGCTATTCTGGCCCACACTGTGACTGCAGCCTTGGGAGAGACCCCCAAACCAGAACCACCCAGCTAAGCCACTCCCAGAAACTGACCTCCTTCATGACCTTCAGAAACTGGGGGAGACAGTAGATCTATTGTTTTCAGCATCTATGTTTGGGGGCACAATAAAAGACGGTGCGTGGCTTCCTCATTCCCAGCAAGTTTGTGCTCTGGCGCCTCCTGTGCAGACACCTCCACTTCTCACTCCATTCAGAGCAGCCCTCCTCCATACGTTCTTCTTCTTAGCTTTCTAAATCTTTGTCTCCCCACTGAATTCTATAAGCCCTCTGTAAATATTTGCTGGCTGAAAAAAATGAATGCTCACCTCTGCTTCATTCTCCTGTACTCAGGAACTGGATGGATCTGTGGTACGTCCAAGTTTTGTCTTGTACTGTTTTGTTTTCTGAGATCAAATCTCATTATGTAGACCAGGTTAATCTGGAGCTTGCTATGTAGCTCAGGCTACCCTTGAACTCCTGATCCTCAGCTCCCAAGGGCTAGGATTATAGGCCTTTGCTACTGTGCCTTGCTTCATCCAGTTCTAAAATCTTGCTTTGATGTTGTTTTTCTAAGGGTTTGTCTGGATGTACCTTTTCTCACTGACTAAAGACTGGGGAGGAGTGTCAGTTTTGGATCATGCAGCCTTTCTTCCGAGACCAGGACTGATCTAAAGACAGCACCTTGAAGTCATACTTGACAGACCAACAGTTTCCAAGGCTTTGATTTAGTCAAGCAGGCTACAAAGGACACAAACAGTGGCTATCCCCAGGGAGAGCTAGCTAATCTGATTGTCCTTGGTGCCAGGGCATTCAAGTCTGCAATGGGTGGCAAGCCCGAAGTCATGTGGCACCAGAGGGGCAGCTGTATCAACAGGCCCCTTGTAGGCTCATACAGGACTCAGCCAGAGACTGACTTTCAAATAAGGGAGAAGAGAAGAATGAGTGGGCAATGGACATGGAACCCTTTGTACAGCGGAGAGCTGTTAGCAGGCCTGGCTCAGAGGGGGACAAATCTTGGGTGAGGGCCTGAGTTCTTAGAAAGCCCAGGGCTCACCATTATTGGGCAATAACCACTGGTAGTTCTCTGCCCATTAATTGGACATACCTTGTGCCCTTCCTGAGGATGACTGGTATATCTCAACACTTTGACCAAGATAGCCCCACCCAAGACATGGATGACTGCAATGTCCTTGGGATAGTTCCTTTATTGATCTATACAGGTCCCTCCCTGGCATCACAAGACATGTAATAAAAGCATTTTCCAAGTTCTCTGGGTGACAGGCGAGCTCAGGGAAGCACACTGAGCTTTTGGCACATCTGGCTGCTTGCCCTGTGCAAGCAGATGCAGTGGTCAGTCACCTCTGGGCTTCAGTTCCTTCCCTGAATCAACTGGTGGTGTGAGATTCACATCCACTCATGACCCCAACCTTCCCAGAGAGCTGGATACACACAGTAGGGAAGCATGGGCTGCAGGTGTAAGGCAGGAACTCCACAGAGCCAGCTGGGTGCTGAATGCTGGCATTAGCCATTATGTAAGACTGCCTTGTTAGACTCAGTGCTCAGAGCACCCTGGCTATGAGAAAGCCCACATCTGTGCACCCTCCCCTGTGCCCCCCCCCACTGTGAGTCTCCCCTGCCAACCCCCATTCACCCTCCCCATTCCACCAGCCCGAAAGCCCAAGTAACTCTCCATCCCTCTTAGCCCCACACTGTGACTCATTTCTTCACCTCTTCTTACCAAGCCTAACTCATAGAGCAGGAAGTTGGCAAGAATGGATGGGCTTTCAAAGAGACAGGAAGTTAGGGAGAAAAGGCATGGGTGGGAAAGTCCCCAGAGTTCTGGGTGACTCTGTGTTTGGGTCCAGAGCACACTCTACTCACTTCTCACAGCGGCCTGACCTCTGGTGTGGAAACTAGCACAGTTGGATACTTGTCAAGTGTCACGGGGCAGGTTGCAAATAGCATGGGGATTAGCAACCGCATCAGAAACTGAAACTCGTGTTCAAGGTCAGGGAAAGTTAACAGTTTAATCCTTGGAGCACCAGGAAGGGTGTTTTATGGCAAAGGAGGGCTTGTGTGCACATACATATATGACCTGGACAGGACAGGGATGGCATACTCACAGAGCTTTTTCCACTTCAGTCTAGAAGCAAGGCCCTCAGGTTGAACGCTCGCTCTCTAGCCAGCCCAGGTGTTCCCATATCCCCAGTGACCCTTCCGTCAAGATCTCAGAGCAGTACAAGGGCCTCCTGCCTTCTGACTGGCAGTGGCAACGGACAGCGAACAGCAGGGACCCGGCTCAGCCTCAGACTGGTGTCCTCCGCCTTCTCTGTTGATTCGCCCTGGCTCAGCTCTCCCCCAGCTCAGCTCTCCTGCAGTCCCCGGAGCTCTTTGCAGCAGTCCCCGGCTGCAAAGGGACCGGCTCCCCTCCCACCTGCCCGCCACGCGGCCCGGGCTGCCAGGGGGACAGTCTCAACTCCCTGGTACCCCCAGCTTGGTGGAGCGTGCCAGTCTGCCTCTCCAGCCCCTTCCCCGTCCCTTGCGTGCACCCCCAAGTCTTACCGCCCCTAGTCCTTCGCTCGGGCGCTGTGCGCCCAGGCCCCAGGAGGGCAGCACCTGGCGACGGCCAGCTCCCACCAGTCAGCCCTGCCTTGCCCCGCCCGGCCGCCGTGCCCGCGGACTCGGCACCGCCTGGCCCTGTGCACACAGAGGCGGCCCGCCCTCCGCGCCCGGACGCGCAGAGGGTGTGCGTGGAAGCCAGGCGTGCGGCGGAGAGTCCCAGGACAAGCTCAGGTAAGCGGCACTCCGGGAACCGCAGCAACTCCCTGCAAAGATATTTGCCTCTCCTGGCCTGTCTTTGCCAACTCTCCGGAGCGTTGGAAGCAGAGAGATGCTGTTGATTTGGAGCTGGAACAACCAAAAGAGTGTTTATGAGAGGATTTGGCTTTGTGGGGGCTGGCTTTGGAAACCTTTAAGGTAGAATAGGTTCTGTTTCTTAGGTAATTTTCCATCTATGTGGGTGTCCCCGAGTGTCCATTGATTTGAGCGCACCTAATGTGGGGGGGGGGGGCGCTGAGGCGATTTCCACCTTAGTTTGGATGGGGGACTAACACATGTGCTAGGTGTCCTAGGGGAGACATACTACACATCTAGTTTGGGGCTTCTTCTATTTATATTGATGGTGTTTGAGAACTTGCCTTAAGAGTTGAAGCCTGCAAAGCTGGAGACAGCAGGAATCCAGTGAGTTTCTAACAGAACTTGAACTTGAGGCAGTCGTTATCTGGGAAAGCAGCAGTAAGATTATGTGATTCGGGGGAAGATGTGTTTTAAATTAGTGCTATGCTTAAGCCTTCGATCTTAACAGCATCTTCATGGAATGTGGCTTTTCCAAGTTGGAGAGGAAAGCTTTCTTCATTTGTCCCCCAGCCCTTTTTTTCTCCACTTCTTTCTGGTTCTATTGCACTTTCCTCGGGAAAAGTACTTCCAGTGGTGGCATCAACTGATTACTTTCTTTCCCTAAACTCACCTTATGAATGGCAAAGTACGTTTTAAAAATTTTAAACTGTTTATTTTTATTCATGTGCATTGTGTTTTTGCCTGCATGTATGTATGTATGAGGGTGCTGGATCCCCTGGAACTGGGGTTATAGACAGTTGTGAGCTGTCATGTAGAGTGCTGGGAATTGAACCTGGGTCTTCTGGAAGAGCAAGCCAGTGCTCTTAACCGATGAGCCATCTTCCCAGCCCCATGTTTTGAAGGTTTCTCTATTTGGATATGTCCTTCCTGATTTAGAGTTGTGTTTGTGAGTGGTACAGTAAGGGCCCTTAGTCTCCTTCACCCAAGTGAAACAAGATCACTGGTTCAAAGACCAATGCTGTATGAACTTTCATACCCTTTAACCACTGCTTGGTGAACTTAGTATATCAAGGTCTCTTTATTAAGTAGCTCTCCGACTATCCTGGAACTCACTATGTAGACCAGGCTAATCTTGAACTCAGAGATTCCCTACTGATTCCCAAGGGCTGGGATTAAAAGCATGGGCTGCATGTCCAGCTAGTATGAGCATAAAATACTCTTTAAGTACTGACCTTTGGTGGTTTTGTGAAAGGTGCTTTCCCACTTGGTCCCACTTACGTTTTTCCAGCAAGTTTTGTTAGCCTTTAGTTCTTTGTAACTACGTGCTCTTCAACTCATCTAAGTCTCTGTGGAAGTGGGTGGCACTGTGGAGGAGGGTGAGTGTTAGCCACCTGCCTTGGCCTGTCCACCTACCTGAAGGCACTGTCTATCTCCACAATGGGGCTGGACTTTACCTGTTGTGCTAGATTCACCCAAGTCACACCAGGTCAAGAATTTGAACTGCCAGTAGGGGTGGGGTGTCTGGGCAATACTGTAGTTTGTTTCTTGAGAACCCTAGAATCACGTTTTGACAGAATTAACTTGAAAGTCCCCGAACCTACTGTCTTTCTGAACTACCCTTCCTTTCTGTTGAAACTGCTGGCACTGGGTCATGTGTTGATGTAGCCTTAGAATCAAGTGAGAAGTGAAAAGTTGCTGAAGTCTAAAACGGGAAGTGGAAAGTTAGTTATTAGACAAAAATTTACCAAACTTCTCAGAGAAGTTCTGACATGATAACAGGCAGCTTTATACCAGAAATTATCCCCATGACTCTTCTCTTATCTGCCACTATTATTATTATTATTATTGGCCTGGAGAAATGAGTTTGTAAGACTCAGAACAGGAAAAGCCATAGCCAGTCATTTTATTTATTTTTAAAAAAGATTTCCTTATTTCAGAAGCTTGGTAATTGAATTCCCTCTTTTTTTTTGATATATTCATGACATTACCATTTGGGAGTCTTTGAATGCCAGTTCTCCTGACTCATGGACCAAGTCATTTGTTCTACAGCAGACCAATTGCATGACATTCTGCCACCTCACAGGTCACCCTTCTGTGATTTCTGCAAAAGGCTAGCAAGAGATCAGAGTTGGCCATAGATACCTATATCCACTGTAATTGTGCATTCATTATTGTTTGCAGAGCCTGAAACTGCGGGAGAGAAGGAGACACATTTCACCTTCCCGTCGGAAGCCTTTTCTTTTCTGGCCATGTCTTCCATAGGAACTGCTGAGCCAGATGGGGACCAGAGGGACAGGCATGTCAGCAAGCTCATTTTCTTCCTCTTCATCTTTGGGGCAGTCCTGTTGTGTGTGGGAGTCCTGCTCTCCATCTTTGGCTACCAGGCATGCCAATATAAGCCCCTCTCACACTGCAGCATGGTGCTAAAGATTGCTGGGCCCTCTTGTGCAGTGGTGGGGCTGGGGATTGTGATTCTAGCCCGCTCCAGGGCTCGCCTGCACCTGCGTGAGGAGCAGCGGCGAGGCCACCAGGACACTGATCAATCCTTCGTCTGTGGAGAGAGCCGCCAGTTTGCCCAGTGCCTCATCTTTGGGTTCTTGTTCCTGACCAGTGGCATGCTCATCAGCGTACTGGGCATTTGGGTGCCTGGATGTGGCTCAGACTGGGAACAGGAGTCCCTGAATGAGACAGATACTGGAGAATCAGAGGCCCAGATGTGCAGCTTCCTGTCTCTGCAGATCATGGGGCCCTTGATTGTGCTTGTGGGACTGTGTTTCTTTGTGGTGGCCCATGTTAAGAAGAAAAACAACTTGAGTTCAAGCCGACATACTCCTGAAATGGAAGGGGAACACACCCACAGTACGGAGCCTGTTCATATCACTGTAGGTGAGTATTGGTCGATGGTGAATTTGCTCAAGTCATAGTTGATGTTGCCTCAAGGCTTCGCCAGGCTTCTCTAGTTCTGGTCTAGATTCCTTTTCTCAACTCAACTCCTCTTTGTCTCATATGTGTGCACACAACTGAGTACACAGATAACTCACCACCAAACACACACACACACACACACACACACACACACACACATACACACCCATCCCTGCGGCATGCCCTGAGGGAATTCTCCCATTCCCCAGCGACACTATTATCACAGTGGTTCTCAAGCTCCTAATACAGTTCCCCATGTTGTGGTGACCCCAACCATAAAATTATTTCTTAACCACTTTATAACGGTAATTTTGCTACTGTTATGAATCATAATGCAAATACCTGTGTTTTCTAATGGTCTTAGGCGATCCCTATGGAAGGGTCCTTTGACCCCAAAGGGTCATGATCCACAGGAGCGGAAGATCAGATAGATTTGTAGACTGTACTGTCTTAAGCTAAACACTCTGGCTGATGTATTTGTGTATATAAATGCTTATAGTGACAGCACAATATAAAAGCTGGCACTCACTGAGGCACTCCTGTCCCCCCAGGGGGTTAAAGAGCTTATTATCGAAGATTCAGTCATCTTTAAAGTGGCCCATCAAGACAGCTGTACCATCTCCATGTGAAAAGCAGGATGAAGGTGGTCTGCCCTGTGGGCTTGCCTCGGCCCTTTACACTACAGTATAGAGTTAAAGTGAGCATTCACTTCCAGTACCTAGACCTACTAAGATATTCCTTTTTTAAAGGCCTATTTATTTATTTAGAGACATGGTCTCACTCTGCAGCACTGGCTGTTCTGGAGCTTACTATGTAGATCAGGCTAGCCTTAAACTCACAGAGATTGACCTGCCTCTGCCTTCCTCATGCTGGGATTAAAGACGTGCGCCACTATCCCCAGCTAAGATTTATTGCTGTTGTTATTATTATTATTAGTGCCTGTGTGAGTATGTGCAGGGATATATGTCCATATGGGTGGAGGTTCCTGAGGAGCTCAGAAGAGGGTGTTGAGTCCCTTGGAACTGGAGTTACAAACGGTTGTGAGCTGCCTGATGCTGTGCTGAGAACCAAATTTGGAACCTCTGAAAGAACAGTGCATGCTCTTAACTGCTGAGCCATCTCCGAAGCCTAGACACCAAAGCCCTCTAAAAACCAGATGAATCCAAAGAGGACCTTTCCAGTTTGTCAAGTTTCAGAGACAAATAGGTCAGGGCCCACCTGCCATCTCCTGGAAGGAGAGCAGGACTTCATTCATTTTCTGGGCATTCTCTGTGACTTCTGGGAAACGGCTAAGGCAGTAGGGGCAGGGGTGGGGGCAGAGACAGCCAGTTGGAAGCTTTTTTTTTTTTTTTTTTTCATCAGGCAAATAATTGCCCTTTGCTGGTGACAGGGTTGAAGGTGTCATTGCCAGGTGTCACAGGCCGAAGGTTTTTCTCTGTATGAGGTAGCACTTTTAACACCGGACAGAAGTGACCACATCCTGTCTTATTTGTCCTCCAAGACAGGTGCTGTTCAGTTATAGCTGACAGCTGTGACAGCTGAGGCTAGGGAATTCTGAGTTTTCTCAGGGCTACCCTGTCTTGGTCCCTGGAAAATGGTTTGTAAAAGTCATGCCACTGGTGTGAGCTGGTAACAGCCCTACAAGGAAGTAGAGTTCTCTTTCCTACATCTTCCTGGCACTGTCAGCTGGTAGTGCTGGCCTATCAGAGTCCTCTGATAGCAGAGCTACTTCCTGTCTGGAACATTCTGGGCAATACTCTGTGCACTGGAGTCCTAGAGGACTGGAATAGTACACAAATTAGAGCTTGTTCTGGCCCCTTGTTCCTCTTCCTCAGAACACAGGGGTGTGTTCTAGAGTAAACAGAGATTAAAAAAAAAAAAAAAAAAAAAACCAACCAAACTTCTAAAAATTTGACTGCACCCATGCAGCTGGGGCAAAGGTGGGGCACAGTATGGCATATTGCCATGTGTGCAGAGTACTATATTTGAGCAATTCTGCACTTTATCCAGAGCTGGATTTTGATGAATTAAGATTATCACTAGAGTTGGGTGTTGGTGTTGCATGCCTTTAGTACCAACACTCAGGAGGCAAACGCAGGTGGATCTCTGTGAGTTCAAGGCCAGCCTGGTCTACAAAGCTACACAGAGAAACCCTGTCTTCAAAAATCAAAAATCAAAAAAAAATGTTTTAAGGAGCCAGTCTTTAACCCTAGAGCACAAATGGACTTTGGGAGCTCATTCCCTATGGAGGGATACTATTGCAGCCCAGATACAGCAAGGAGGGCCTAGGCCCTCCCCCAAATGATATGACAGACTTTGAAGGTCCCAGTGGAGGGCCTTACTATCCATGGGGAGGGGTTGGGGGATAGGTTGGGGGTTTGGTAGGGAACATGGGAGGGTGAGGGAATTGGGGGGATGGATATGTGAATATGAGTAGTAATTAAAGAATGTAAATAAAAAAATTATCACTAGAAAGCATGAAAACCTGTCTCAATGGAAGACATCCCTGGGAAGTTGAGGGAGTGTGCTATTGACTCTCACAGATATGTTAGCTAAGGTGTGTTTGATAGAGGCCAACACCACATTGCCACCAGAGAATTCAAGGCTCTGAATTATAAGCCAACTTAAAAAATGTAATAGCCTATATGTACCCCAAAACCTTACTATTTCAGGATCAGGTGTAGTGACACATGTTTTTAATTCTAGAACTCAAGAGGCAGAGGTAGACAAGTAAGTTTGAGGCCAGCCTGGTCTACATATCGAGCTCCGGGCCAGCCAGGGCTACATAGTGAGACCTTGTCTCAAACAAAACAAAACAAAAAGAAAATCATCATCATCATCATCAACAACAACAACAAAACAGAGCAACAAAACAACTTATGGCTCAACCATTTTTAATTTTCATTTATTTTTGTGTTATGTGATTGTATGTGTGCCTTCATGAGTGCACACATGTGTGCAGATGAGGGCTACATGTTGATGTTGGGTGCCTTCCTCAATCACATTGCATCTTATTTTTTTGAGATAGGGATTCCAACTGCCACTAAAGGTTTGCTGATTTGTCTAGGCTGGCTAGCCAATGGACCCCAAGGATCCTCCAGTTTATACTTCCCCAAAGCTGGGATTACAGGCACATGCCACTCTGCCCAGAGTCTTACATGGGTGTGGGGATTTGAACTCATGTCCTCCAATTGTGAGGCTAGTCCTGTACTGACTGAGTCATCCCCCCTAGCCCTATTTTAACTGTTTTAAATATACAGTATATACAGTTTAGATAAACACTATATACAAGTAATGTTTTATCTATATCTATAAATATACAATGTAATGTTATTAAATATAGCCAGAATATTATAATACTGTCATCACCATCAGCTTCCAGAATCATCCCTTCATCCCAATCAGAAACACCTGTTAAACAGCAGTTCAACCCCCTTCCGTCCCAACCACAAACTATTCTACTGAACATGGAAGCATCACAGGCCTATCTTTACAGGACTACCTATCCTAGAGTGCACAGGGCTGTTTTGACCTTTTATGGGCGGGGGGAGATAGAAGTCATTAATTTTGTTTTTCTCTAACTTGTTGCTGTGTGTTTCCCTAGGTGACTCGGTGATAATATTCCCGCCCCCTCCACCACCTTATTTTCCTGAGTCTTCAGCAGGAACTCGACCTCCTGGGCCTAACAGTTTGCACCACACTGAAAACCCACCTTCCTATTGCAGTCTTTTTAACTATGGGTAAGAGTTCCCCTTCCCCACCACTCCAGCTTTAAAGCTCTGGTGGCATTAGAGTACCCAGTATCTGATGGTATGTCAAGAGTTCCTGCCTTGATGCTTACTCTCAGTCAGGAAACCTTGGGTAGCTGATAGGCCAAGTGATAAAGGGTTGCTAGGAAACCTCTGAGTATCTTTATTGTCTCCATAACTACACATCTGTCACACTGACAGCTGCAGTGGGTGCTGGAGGCTTCTGCTCTATTAGCTTTGTTGCTTCAGATGGCAGAGAGGTTCAGGGCTACAGGGTACGTGTTCAGAAGGATTTCAGGGTTCTAATGGAAGAGGCCCTGACCTGGCCCACATGGGCCTCTCCATCCATATTCAGTTGTCTCTGGGTCTCAGAGCTTTGAAGAACGATTGAAGAGAGATAGATGGTCCATGCCCCACTCCACATCAAAAGGAGAAGGGGATTCTCATGGGACAGGCCTAAAACAGCAAGAACCCAAGACAGAGAGAGTAACAGGAAGCTGGCCTCAAGACAGGAGACACTGCCCTCCAGAGTGAGTGACAGGGAGAATGGTAGAGGAGGTCACACAGGCTAGGAGAGGTTCGGGGCTTGCTGCTGGGGGAGGGAACATGACAACAAACATTTGAGGTAGACTTTCAGAGCTGGGTGTACTGAGAGAGAAGCAGTACTGATATGGAGCTCCTAAAACATAGTAGAAGGTGTTTGGGCAGGAGTCCTGGGCAGTGCCAGACAGAGCCCAGTGTGTGTAGCTCTAAGATGCCAACTCTTACAGAGTGGGGGACACAGGTTGTAGAGAGTAAAGGGAAGATTACTGAAAAACATTCCAGGGCAAACTGGGAAGGCAGATGGGCTAT